>NC_056686.1:179805499-180105499 GCF_018350215.1 Panthera leo
TTTTAATTAAAAATTCATCTAACCAGCCAAAGAGGCAAGACAAGAGAAAACTAAACTTTATAAAAATATTTGGATAAAATTAAATATTGTGTCATATTATACCAAAGAGTGTTTCATCACTTTTATTTATATTAAGTAAATATTTTAATTAACACCTTCTCACTGTAATTTGCTTATAGCAAACTAACTATAATAAATGAATCACAGCACCCATGTAGACAGTTTTCTTACTACTTTAGTTAGCCTGCATATATTCTCTAAAAATTATTTTTGCATTCAGGAGCATAAGAGAAATTGCAAATGTATGTATTTCTAGAAATTACCCCAGTCTTATAGTATCTACCTTTATTTCTGGATATACACCACAAAATAATTTAGAAGTAAAAGATTTTTAAAAGTTGGTAACATCCACTAATATCGAAATTTTTAGTTGTGGTTTGTGTATGTGTGGGGAGTTTAACATGTCTAATTTTTTGATAAAATGTTGTACTGTTCCACTTGCTCTGTACATATTTAAAAACATCTGTTTTCTTTCTAAATGAAATTTGTCCTTGTCTTAGTACATTTGGGTTGTTATCACAAACATTTTTGTTATAACAAAAATACTGCAAAGTAGGTGGTTTAAAAACAACAAATACTTATTTCTCACCAGTTCTGGAGGTTAGAAGTGAAAACCATGGCACCTGCAGATTTGGCAGAGTTGATGTCCCCTGAGGGCTCTCTGCCTGGAAGGCTGCCTTTACTTCTCTGTAACCTCACAGCAAAAGAACTCCCTCTGTTCTCTTTTCTAAGAACGTTAATCTCATTCATGAGGGCTCTGTCCTTGTGAGCTGATCACCTCCCAAATGCTCTACCTCTTACAACTACCAACTTGGGGGTTAGGATTTCATCATGTAGATTTTGGGGTGGACACAAATATTCGACCTGAGCATCTTCAAGGAATATACCTTGAAACTAGCTCCTTTTAATATTGTTGTTGTAAGCTTGACGTGTACAACCTGTTGGCTTGATAAACATATATTGCAAAATGATTGCTACCATAGCATTAGCTAGCACTTCCATCCTGTCACATAATTACATTTCCTTTTTGTAGTGAAAACATTTAAGATTTACCCTTTAAGCACCTTTAAATATATAAGGCAACATTATTAGCTATCATCATCATGCTGCACATGAGATCACAAGAACTTATTAATCTCATAACTGGAAGTTTTTACTCTTTGACTAACATCATTCCACCCCCAACAACCCCTAGTAATCTGTTTCTATGATAGTTCTTTTTTTAACTAAAAATAATAATCACTGCAGAAATTTCCCAGTTTTAGTTTTTAAGTTTTTACTTACATTCTAGTTAGTTAACATACAATGTAATATTAGTATCAGGAGTGCAATATAGTGATTTAACACTTTCATACAAAACCCGGTGCTCATCACAAATTCACTCCTTACTCCCCATCACCTATTTAACCCATCCTCCCCACACCCACCTCCCCTTTCTTTGGTAACCATCAGTTTGTTCTCTATGGTTAAGAGTCTATTTCTTGGTTTGTCTCTCTTTCTCCTTTTTTTCCCTTTTGTTCATTGGTTTTGATTCTTAAAATCTACAAATGAGTGAAATCATGTGGTATTTGTCTTCCTTTGATTGACTTATTTCATGTAGCATAATACTCTCTAGCTCCATCCATGTGATTGTAAATCACAAGATTTCATTTCTTTTTATGGCTGAGTCCCACTTTTTTTTTTGAAGTAATGACCTATTACTTCTTTTAAAAAATATCCAAAGTTACAGACCTGTTGCCTGATTGAATGTAATCTACTATATCCCTGCAGACACAAAAAGCTTCTATCTCCTCATCTATAAGAAAGAACTTCTGGTATACTATATTGTTAGTTATTGTGCATTTCAAAGTTCAACATAATGTTAAACATTTTCTGGGTAACTAGTTTGTAAAAGTTTTAAGGATTTCCTTAAAACTTATTTCTACTATTGTTATATTTGCAACCCCCACCCCCACCCCCCCAAAAAAGGGCAAGAGGATCTTCTTCCTTCTCAAAACTTAATGAAAATGTCTTTGAGGCAGCCTGCCCAGACAACACATGCAAAGGTGAAATTTATTACCTCTGTCAGGACAGTGTGCTCCAGGAAGAAATGCTCTCTCTGCTGCTTAAGCAGGGATGACTGTTTCTACCACTGTGTTTCCAAAATGTCATTTCTATGACGAGTGTTCTCACTTACTCAACTCTAGTGTTTCTTGTAATGAAAATACATGACAGTTTTAGTTTCTAGATAACTTTCTTTGTTAATATTTAGGAAAAACTGAACTGTCTCTCATTATCTTCTTGTTCATGGTAGGCTAAAGAAATATATTTACAATGCCACAATGAGTGCTGATAGAATTCCTTATTATTTCAAAGGTGGGTCCCAAAGTTTTAGGAAGGAGGCCTATGAAGTAAAAGCACAGCTTGTGAAGAAAAAAGAAATTAAGCACAATCTTTTCTCTTTTTTTGGATTAATTTTGTGTGGTCTCTGCATTGTAAGCAAATATACCTCATAGTGGTTTTCTTTAGGTGTTCCAGTAGAGTATAAATAAAATGCTCAAAATAGGTTTCTTCATTTATTGTCAGAGGTAGATAAAATGCTGACTTTTGGAATACACTGATAGAAATACCCAGAGACAAACCAAGAAACAGACTTTTAACTATAGTGAACAAACTGATGGTTACCAGAGGGGAGGTGGGTGGGGGAAATGGGGGGAATATGGGATGGGGATGAAAGAATACACTTACCATGATGAATAAAATAAAGTAAAATACTTTTGAAAAGACAGTTACAGTTAGAAAAAGGGAAATATCCATGGATCAAAATCTACTTAAAATTATGCAGAGTAATAATGGAAGACAATTTTATCCTTTATTTAATAATTTTGATCAATGTTATCACAACTCAAAAGTTTAGGATTCAGACTACCCATGATTTCTCCTATAGAGACAAATTTGGAAGGGCAAATATGGGAGAGGATATCCTGGGGGATAGGATCGCTCTTTGTCTTATAATATGGTTCTATATCCAAACTCAGAAGTCAAACCCATGACCCTAGTGAGCTAAGCTGAATCTTGGGGGTCCCAAATGTCATTTTTGCATGAGCAAGGAAATCCTAAATTGCCTAGGATAAAAGCAAGCTAAGATGCCTCTGGTCCTGATCCTCTATGTCCCATCCCAAACTGAAAGCCAATATGTAATTTTGTTATGATTTTTTCCCCCGTTGCTCATGAAGAAGAAATTGAAAAAAAAAAATGAAAGGGTTACAACTCTGAAACAAAGAACATAAAAAGTGGTATCATTAATTTTATTTGCTTTTTAGCTGTTGCTCATTAGAAAATAGATGTTCCTATGGAAAAAGAAATAATCTCTGCAAAATCAGGCGATGAAAATGAATTACTGCATTTCACAGATGTTTTCACTTTAAAATGGAATATTATGATGGTGCTAAAACTTTTTACCACCATTACTGTAATTTGCATGTCATTACCAGTGATGTTTATATTTTGAGAAGTTGAAATGTTTTTGAGCTCATCATAACCTAGTACTAATGATTCTTAGTACATCTGTGGAAAACCAACATCTAGGCAGTTTTTTCCAGCTCAATCATCTTTGATGAGTTTGCAGTGTCTTCTAAAATATTCAACTAAGATTTTGTATGTACTTAAAGATTCTGCTTTATGTATACACAATCTGAAACTTAAATGGAAGGTAACAAATCAAAATTATGTGGCAACATATGAATATACTTGAATTCTGGCATCTGTTCTAATAAAAGCATTCTGGTGGACTCATGCTATATTTTCAGAATAGCCAGAGCATTTTAATTCTGGATTCATAGAGAACTGATGCTTTGTTTGCAAATAATGAAGTGAATTAGCCTTAATTTAGAGTCTGATGTTTGGAAAAAATATAAATGCTGCAGGTGCCAATAGAGGAAGACTCTAAAGGAAACAATTTCAAATGTAAAATATTTCAGGACAGAAATAATCAGCAGAATTGATGTGGACATTAAAGAGTGAAAACCAAAGGTAATAAACAATTAACAGATGTATTTTTTTAATAAAATACCATAAAGTGGAACCAGAGCTCTCAGTGCATAGTTTCATTATCTATTATCTTCAAAATAAGGGTAATTTTCAAATGCCTTTGAACTGTTCTGAGTGCAACTACATTTTTCATTTTCCTATTTTCCACATAATCATGAAAATATCTTAACCATTAACCATGCACATAACAGTAATGCTAAAATTATCCAAGCAGCAGCTTGCATTATGCAGCATTTCCTGTATAAACAAAGTTTCAATTGCATGAACCTTCTCCTTCAGTACTATACATGTATTTGATTAGCTTCAAGCAAAATAAAAACTAACTTAAGCAACTTAAATGTGAATTACCCTTCATGTAAAAAAAGTCCAGAAGTAGGCAATCCAGGGCTAGTATGACTACTATTCAATGATGTGAAGGATCCAAGCTCATATCTATCTGCTCTATCCTCTGTATATTTTTTCCATTGTTTCTTAAGGTCACCTCATAACAAGCTGGTGAAGCAGCAACAATACCAGATTTTCAGAAAGAAAGAAAGAAAGAAAGAAGAAAGAAAGAAAGAAAGAAAGAAAGAAAGAAAGAAAGACTACATGCCTTCTCTTTACAAGATTTCCTCAAAGTCCAACATTGCATTTCCTGTGTGTTTTATTTTTTAATGTTTATTTATGTTTGAGAAAAACAGACAGCATGAGCTGGGGAGGGGCAGAGAGAGGGGGACAGAGGATCCCAAGCAGGCTCCATGCTGACAGCAGCAAGGCCGATGAGGAGTTGGAACTTACAAACCTCAGGGCCACAGTGGGAGGCTCAACCAACTGAGCCACACAGGCGCCCTTACATTTTGTAGGTCAGAATGTAATCTCATCATCACACTGAGCTGGAAACATTGGGGAACATACAAGAATAAAAATTGGAGCTCTGATATTAAAGATAAAGAGAAAAATGAACATGGGGACTTCAGCTAATAGTTTCAGCTACAGACTATATATATATATATATATATATATATATAATTCTGGGCAAAAAAAAAAAAAATATATATATATATATATATATATATATATATATATATATATATATATATATATATATAATTCTGGGCAAAAATCAAAAATTCTGGAGCTGGAATATTTCTGTCCTGACTTGGTGGTGTCAGATCCAGAATCAATGTCTAGAGTGTCATGACAACATGATAATATTGACTATAGATTTTCTTAAGTGTCCCAAATATTTCACTGCATGATCTATTACTTTCACATATGTCAAGACTAAATCAGAGACACAGAGGAACTTAATCTTTTGATATTCAGTATTATCTGGTTTAAATATGGCTAATTTCTAACTAAGCAGACTCATTTATTTCTGATCTACTAATTGTGCTTTCTGTTGTAGTCAAACCTGACTTCTCTGATCTTTCATAACACCATTTCTTGTTATTCAAAATGTTTTTTTAAAGAAATCTCTCTCTTCTTGCCTACCATCCTTTATAATTTTGAGGTTCAGCTCACGTATTATTTCAAAACCTTCTTCGAAACTAGTGAACAATGGTTAAAAATAGGGTCTTGAAAAATCAGGCATTCTTGGCTCAAGATCTGCCTCTATCCTAAACTAGCTATGTTATCTTTCATAAAACTGTCAACGCTCATTTTCCTGCATCTGTAATGTGCAGTAATAATAGTACCTGCTATTTAATGTCATTGCAAAGTTTAACCAAAACAATGCACTTAAAGTAGTTGGCGTATTGTCAGTTATATAATAAGTCCTAATATATTTACATTGCTATTACTCTTAATGACTCATCCTTCATTGATTCACCTCTATGATTCCCTATAGGATTTATAACTAGGATTACATAATTTTAGTGTGTTTTAAATTGTTTTTGATGTATTTATGACCCCCATATATTAATTCTATTTCTCCAGTAGTTTATCTTTATAAATATGTTTCATGAAGTATAGCATCGCTCACTATATCTAGCAAATTATTCAATAAAATGGGATTTATTCTGTGAGAATATATGTTTTGGCACTTAATGATATTTATTAATTATTTTATTTGAGATTATATAGATGAATATTACATGATTTCTGATATCAAGGAGCTCATAATAGGTGGAGGCAATGAGAAACACAAAATTCAAGAAACAGGCAGTGGAGGCAATGCGAAACACAAAATTAAAGAAACAGGCAGTGGAGGCAATGCGAAACACAAAATTAAAGAAACAGGCAGTAAACTCTTGGACATTGGTCTTAACAGTATTGTTTTAAATCTGTCTCCTCAGGCAAAGACAACAAAAGCAAAGACATATACTCAGGGTTACATCAAACTAAAAAGCTTTTTAAAAAAATTTAATGTTTATTCATTTGTGAGAGAGGGAGAGAGAAGGAGACACAGAATCTGAAGCAGACTCAGGTTCTGAGCTGTCAGCACAGAGCCCCATGCTGGGCTCGAACTCATGAACTGTGAGATCTTGACCTGAGCCGAAGTCAAATGCTTAACCAACTGAGTCACCCAGGTGCCCCAAAAGTTTTTTCACAGCAAAGAAAACAATCGAGAAACCAAAGGGACAACTTACTGAATGGGGGAAGATATTTTCAAATGATATATCCAATAAGGGTTTAATATCCAAAATATATAATGAAGTCAGATACCTCAACACCAAAAACTCTAAACAATCCAATTAACAAATGGGCAGAGGACCTGAATAGACCTTTTTCAAAAAAAACATATACAGATGGCCAACAGACACATGAAAAGATGCTCAATAGCAGTTATTTATGAAGGAAATCCAAACCAAAAACCACAATGAGAGATCACCTCACACCGGCAGAATGGCTAATACCAGAAAGACGAGAAATAACAAATATTGTCAAGAATGTGGAGAAAAGGGAAGCCTTGGATACCATAGGAGTGTAAATTGATGATGCACTATGGAAAACAGCATGGAGGTCCCTCAAGAAATTAAAAATAAAAAACAATATGATCCAACAAGTACACTTCTGGATGAAAATGAAAACACTAATTTGAGAAGATATGTGCACTCCTGTGCTCATTGCAGCATCGATATGTTTGCTTTCTTTGTGATTTATATAATACTAGTACTGACATCAGCAAAGACTACCAGCTAATGTTACATCAACATTTTTTGGTAATTGGATTCATCACAAAGCAACCTGTTTGGGTTCCTTATTATCTACCTCCTTACAACTCTGAGTACAGTATTTGCTGTTAAACTCTAAGGAGATTTCAAAAGTCATACACACTACTGCTCTCTCTGAAGAATCCATGAACAATCACTGAAATCACGGCCACACCAGAATTTTGTTTTTTTTTAAAGGGAAGTACACCTAATTGTGACATATTTCCCCCCAAACTCTATGTGCCTCAATTGTCAATCAGATAGACTCCTTACCACTGAATCTGATGAAATATATAGAGCTTTTCAAAAAAGTATTTGACGGACAGGAAAGTTTGTTACACATAAATCTGACACTACAGTTGAGTAACAAAGGTTTTGACTGACAGCTTAACAAGTGAGCTATCCACCTTTACTGTTTGTTGCTTTCTAACATTCCCAAAATTGAATAAAGGATCCCAGGATTCTAATGCCTACAGGAGAAAAAAAAAAAGGTAAGCCTTTTTTTTTTTCTTTTTTTTTGAAAAAGGTAATAGATTAAAATCAGAAGAAAATGTAGATAAAATTATAAGATTGGGAAAGAACTATTTTGATCAGTCTAGTTTGGAAAATTAATTTTATATTTAAGATTTTTTAGGAGTCAGGAAAAAAACACCCAATGCAATAAATTATTGCATTATAAAAGCTAAAGAAAAAAATCAAAACAAACTAGCAAGGAAACCCTGCCAAATAAATGAAAAAAAAAATAGTCCCGATACTATTTAGATTTTTAATATGATGATTTATTTCTATGAATTATAAGTAATTGCCTAATTTTAGTTACAACTCAAATTTTTGTTATGAAAGATTGTAAAAGTTTATGGGAAAAATAAGTATCAACTGTACATATACTATTTCCAGTATTGTAAATTCAACTTGAATATACATGCTTGTATTTTTAATGTAGTTTCATTACAAATGGAATGAGAAGAAGGTTTCATTTTTACATTCAATTATGTTCCAAAAGAAGAATAAATATGCTACTCATCAAAGTAAATTTAATATCTATTATGATTTTTTTAAACCCTGCAACACAATGATTTCATTTTAATCAATAATTGTGTTTCTGTTTGGCATGACTCAATTGACTGGTGTACAAACCTCTTAAAACAATGGGTAATCCATGTTATGGCAAAACTTGTAAGAATGAATGTGTTTAGAAAGAAAAAAAATACTGGGACAGCTGGGTGGCCCAGTTGGTTAAGTGTCTTGATCTCAGTTAAGACTCTTGATCTCAGCTCAGGTTGTGATCTCATGATTCATGAGATCGAGCCCTGCTGCAGGGCTCTGCACTGCTGGTGCAGAGCCTGCTTGGGATTCTCTCTCTCCTCTCTCTGCCCCTCCCCGGCTTGTGCTGTCTCCCTCACTCAAAAAAAATAAATAAATACACATACAAATAAAAGTTTTGAAAGAAAGAAAAAGAAACTCCAAAGAAATGAAATTACACTTCAAAATAAGAAGCCAAAGATAAAACTGCTTTGCAGACAAGGTACTAAACTAGAATATTAACAGTTATATTTTTAAAAAGAATGAAATAACATTTCATTGAATCTTTTGTTAAAAAAAGGAAATTGAATTAAGCTTTTGTTTTTTTTCTATCATAAGGCACTTATGGGGCTCCTGGGTGGCTTGGTCGGTTAAGTGTCCCACTTCGGCTCGGGTCATGATCTCTTGGTACGTGAGTTCGAGCCCCGCGTCGGGCTCTGTGCTGACAGCTCAGAGCCTGGAGCCTGTTTCAGATTCTGTGTCTCCCTCTCTCTCTGCTCCTCCCCTGTTCATGCTCTGTCTCTTTCTGTCTCAAAAATAAATAAACGTTAAAAAAATTTTAAAAAAATAAGGCACTTGTGTTTTTTTCTTTCTTTTAAAATATTTTTTTAATGTTTATTTATTTATTTATTTATTTATTTATTTATTTATTTATTTTTGAGAGAGAGAGACAGACTGTGAGTGGGGGAGGAGCAGAGCGAGAGGGACACACAGAATCTGAAGCAGGCTCCAGGATCTGAGCTATCAGCACAGAGCCCGATGCAGAGCTTGAACTCACAAACAGTGAGATCATGACCTGAGCTGAAGTCAGATGCCCAACCGACCGAGCCACCCAGGTGCCCAGGCACTTGTGTTTTCTATTGTTGCTATAGTGGAATTTATTGGAAAAGCATTAGGGAGTTGCAGACATTTTGCATCGCTTAAGCTTAATTCAATCTGTAACACTAAACCCTAAATAACAATGGCTTATTTACAAGAAAAACCAAGAGTTTCTCTCTGCCTTTGAGAAACTTCTATCTCTGCTCTACTTAGGAACTATATAATACCTTAAAAAACTAATAATACTGATTCAAATGCTCTTAACTCTGTTTTCTAAACATGGTCACCTCAAACAATCTCATTCCCCCATCAATCCTGTTGTTTTTTCTGATGGACACATGTCTATAATTGCACTTCTTAAATTTTGGCACTAAGAACTAATAAATATAAACAAAAACAAGGATAAGCTTCAGTTAAGTATTTTGTGTTAGGCACTGTTTTAAGCAGTGGCAATTCACAGGCAAATAAAACAATCAAATCTCTGCTGTTATGGACCTTATACTCTACTGGGTGAAGTCAACTATAAACCAAATTAAGTTAATATTTTCTTTCATTTTATATAGTGCAATATGTTTTGGAAGTAAAACCAGTGGAAGTAATTAGAAAAATGTAAGAGTTGATATCGTTTTGAACTGGTGATTATTGGGTAGACAAAAAAATGAAGACAGGGAGAGGGATATGTAAGTGTACAGGAAAGTTCATTCTACGAGACGGAGATGCTGGATCAGAAATATCCCACAAAGACTTGAAACCAGAAAAGAAAAGCGAATGAGTGAGTGAGTGTGTGTGTGTGTGTGTGTGTGTGTGTGCATGTGTGCATGTGTTGGGGGTATGCATGGGGTGGAGGGGAGTGGATTACATAGGCCTTCAGGTCATGAGAACTGTAGAACATAAAATGAAGGAGAAAAATAAGGAAAAGTAGGGAAACAAGTTGGAAGGCCTGTATCAAAAATAATAATTCTTGGGGAGAGATGGTAGTACTGTGTAAGAGGGCGGCAGTGTGAGAGGTTTGTTGAGAAATATTCAGGATTAAGATAGTTTGAAAAAAAAAATGACTGACTTGATTTTGACTGTGAGAGAGGACTAGTCATCAGTAGTTTTTTCTGGGCACCTGGATGGCTCAGTCGGTTAAGTGTCAGGTTCTGGATCTCGGCTCAGGTCATGATTTCACGGTTTTGTGAGTTCAAGCCCCGCGTGGAGCTCTGCGTGGACAGCATGAAACCTGCTTGAGATTCTCTCTTTCTCTCTGTCTGCCCGTCCCCTGTTCCTACTCTCTCTCACTAAATAAACTTAAAAAAAATTATTTTTAAAATCATCAGTAGTTTTTCATATATCCTTACCAAAAAAGAACAATTAAATGCTTTCTGTTGCATAAGCATATAGTGTGAATAATTAAAAATGTGGAATTTGACAGAAGTTATATACACCTGCTGCCTTAATGTATCTTTAAACGTAACTTGGATATTTCATTTTCAAAAACTAAAAAAGAAACTTTTTTTAAAAAATGGACTTTTTACATTATAATTTGATTTGATAATATTTCTAATATAATTACTATCTAATTTTATCTGTACAACTTATGTAGGCAGAAAAAAAATTTCCTCTAAATTTCACGAATATGTGGACAGGAATTTTGCCTAGTTGTTTTATTTATAATAAGATTAGTCATCAAATTTAATGAATCAAACATCCTACAGCTGATGAGTCTTTTCAAATATAATTTCCTTTGACAAACACAGTCTCAATTTTAAGTGAACAAGTACTACACTTTGCCACAAACATGTTTTACGAACTTACTTTCATATAACATTTCAAGCATCAGATTTACAAAAAAAATTGAATATTACCAAAAGCAGGATTCAGTCTTTATTAAACAGACTTAGAACAAAATTCAACATTATAATAAGATTCAGAACAACTCTGAAGCTCTACCTTGAATTTTCTGAAAACAGTTATCTAAATATTCACCAATCTTAATTCTTACTTTTCTCCAAACAAAGGCAAAGGGATGCCATATTTGTGCAGTGCAAAAGTCTTTCTAAACAGCTTCATTTAACTTCTTTTTCAAGATTTTCTCATTTACTATGAGTTGAAACTTACTGTCCCTGGAGTCAACAAAATTTTAATTAAGACTGAAACAAGGAATCTGACCTGTATAGTAATTTATTTCCACATAATGAATTCATCTTTGAGCTTGAAACCATAAATAGAGGAGAAGGGGAAGTGGATATTAATCAAATGGAAGAAAGTAATGGAAACCAGAACCATGTTGTCAGTAGTTATATTCACCATTTTGTATAATTACTGAGAGAGATACTCAGGATTCTGTTTCATAAAATGTCTCTTGAAAACATTTATGTTTAATATAGAAAGGATAAATCTCAATCCACAAAGACAGGAATAAAAGAAATAGAACATTCTTCCATTTTCAACATATCTTTGTTATTTCTATCTGGAGGCTGCCATTAAGTCATAAGACGCAGAGACTTAATTTCAGTCAATGAGAAATCCTTACATCTCTCTGTGTATGTTTTTCAACTATCAGGACACTGATATCCCACCAAAGAATTTTGGCTCATCAACCATCTGTCCATGTATGTGGGCATTGAGAAGGCCTATATTTCAGCTGCCCTGGTTTATTCAGAAAGCTCTGGTATACACAAAATGAAATCTTCAAGCAACACATATAAGTTTGCCTATTGTCTCAATAATTCTGATAAATGTATGACTCTCACTCTTTAATCATGATTCCATTTATATCGACACCATGGAATTATGCTATTGTGTCTAATTTCCTAATACAGTATAAGGGGGAAAATAGTCTCACACAATAGTCTTTTTTCCCATCCACCTGTCCATAATTTGGGGATAAACTTATAATATCTGTTTTTGTTATCTAAGGGCACAACTTGAAAAAAAATTCTTTCTCAAATGATGATTGTTACTGGCTCATTTTGTATCTAGAATCACAAAGAGAAATTTTTCTCCATTTTCCCCACTGCCAATTTCAGCTAGAACTTTTCACACAGCCATCAACTGTTCTCTCTTGACAAGATTTTGTACATAGGTCACAATTTCCCCCCTCATTCTCTAGTTGAAACTTCAACGCCTATGTTGATGGCCCTTACAATCTCTGAAAAGAGTACTTTTGTAGCCTATTCCTCAATCTCAACAGCCTTCATGAATTGAATCTGATCATCATTCTGAACTACTCCAACCTCCAAAATTATAAATTCACTCTTGCATGTTAAGCTTTCTTTCATGGGAACTACATCCACCATAAAATCTTTAATTATAATCTCTATATGAATAATGCTAAAACAGGCATTCATGGGAGGCTCAGTTAATCATCTGACTCTTGATTTTGGCTCAGAACATGGTCTCATGGTTCGTGAGTTCGAGCCCCATGTCCGGCTCTGCACTGACAGCACGAAGCCTGTTTTGGATTCTCTCTCTCTTCCTCTCTCTCTGACCCTCCCCTGAGGGTCTCTCAAAGAAGTAAATAAACATTAAAACAAATTTCTTCAAACAAATTTTAAATATTAAAAAATAAAAAGGAGTAATGCTAAAATCCACATATTGGTTCTTATCCTGGCTCCTCAATCAAGACATCTATTTTCTGCATTTATCAGAGATGACACTGATAAGCTAAATCACAATTATTTACCTTATCAAGATCCCTTCAAAAAAAAATCCTTCTCTGTTTCCTGTATTGGTTAAGTTTCCTATTATACTTTCAGTCACAGGAGCAAAAACTTTTTAAAGTACCTTTAACTTTCAATGTACTTTTCAGGTTTTTCTCTATGTTTCCACAGACTAAACTAAATTTTTTTCTCTATATTTGTTCTAACTCAAGACCTAATTTCCTCTAACCCAGAAAAGTACAAACATTTTCTAATTTTTCATCTATTTTTTCCTCTTTTTTCTATATGTTATCTCACACATTGTTATCATGGTTTTTTCCCAGACATAGCTAGATTCCATCATACCACTCTAAAATAAGGAAGACAATGAATGCTTCCCTTGCCATTAGAATATATTCAATTTTTTACAAGATTGAAAGCGTTCATTGATCCATATCTTTTATTTGTACACTGAAACATCCAAACTCCTAGAATACTTCTCTCAGTATTTTAATTTCTAAGCTTCATACACCTATTTGTGATCCTCATCTAGCCTAATATTTCCTTGCCCCAAAACACTGCCAGAGACCATACCACTTAGTGGTTTCATCACCTTGAATTAGACACACGTGAATATGTGCACATGTACACACACAAACATACACACAATTGTTCTTTTGAAAATAATAATGGGGGTACCTGGGTGGCTCAGTCAGTTAAGCATCTGACTCTTGATCTCAGCTCAGGTCTTGATCTCAGGGTTGTGAGCTCAAGCCCCAGGTTGGGCTCCACACTGGGCAGAAAGCCTACTAAAAAATATAAATAATAAAAAATACCATATGATCCAATAATTCCACTACTGGGCATTTACCCTCCAAAAATGAAAACACGAATTTGAAAAGATATATGCATTCCTATGTTTATTGCAGAATTATTTACAATAGCCAAGATGTGGAAGTAACCTAAGAGTCCATGGATATATGAATATGTGTGCCTGTGTGTGGGTGTGCGCACCGCACCAGGATAATATGCACACCACATGCACACCAGAATAATATTACACAGTCATAAAAAAGTATGAGATCATGCCATTTGCAACAACATTGATGGACGCAGAGGATATTGTGCTAAGTGAAATGAAGAGTAGTGTGCTAAGTGAAGGGTAGTGTGCTAAGTCAGACTGAGAAAGATAAATACCATAGGATTTCATTCATATGTGGAATCTTAAAAAAGCAAACAAATGAATAAGCTAAGAAATAAAGAGCAGAATCAGGCCTGTAAATAAAGAATAAACTGATGGTTTCCAGAGGGCAGGGGTGTGAGAGATGGGTAAAATGGGTGAAGGAGTGTGGGGATACAGCCTTGCATTATAGAATGAATAAGTCATGGAATAAAAGGCACAGCAAAGGAATGTAGCCAATGATATTGTAATAATAGCATCGTATGGTAACAGACGGTAGCTATATTGTGGTGTGCATAGCATAATGTACAAACTTGTCGAATTACTATGTTGTACACCTGAAACTAATGAAGCATTGTGCATCAACATACTCAAATTAAAATGAAATTAATAAAAATAAAAATAAAAAATGCTCTTGTGGAATGGTTTCTATATGAGTCTAAATTATAGACTATCACATCCATCTGCATATTATAAAATAACTAAATACTTTTTATACAAGCTAATTAAGGGGAAAAACACAGCCTAATAATACAGGTGTCACAAAGAAAAAAAGTGGAAAAAAAAAAAAACTTTGAGCCTCTGGATTAGTGTCCTTATTCTCCAGTCCCTCTGGTCACTGATGTACTTCATAGTTGGGCATCTGGGCTGCAGGGATGGCAGGGGCCCAACCTAACCAAAAATGCAGTGTTCTTGTTCCTTCTGGAATATGACCAAGTTCTACAGCTGCCTCAAAGATTGCTGTTGGGGGTGAGATTTTAGGGATAGGCAGGTAAAGAAATGGGAGCTCTATAAAACATCATAAAAAAATGCATGCTATGAAAAGTTCAGGGGCCATGATGGGACCAAAACTCAAAACTTTCTTGGATTTTCCTTCCTTTTCTAATTTCTCTTTATCAGCACAAGTCTACACGTAAAGTTAGTACTTCCCAAAATCCCTTTCAGAAGAGTTCATGTCAAATGATTATTGTTTCAAATATTGTATCATATTTAGGGAAATATTAATCAAGACATTCTTTTCTGTTGGCTCATATGACTTACATACGCCAAACATATTGAAACTCTAAATATAGGGGCAGTTTTCAGGAACTAATTCCTTGGGAGAAATTCATATCAACAGGCCACAGGACAAAAAAAGAAATCATTTCACTAAATTTTGCTTGTCTTGTCTCTCTTCCAGTGGCTGAAATAAATGAACAAATGAATAAATAGATAAATAAAACTAAGAAATCTTATAGAGACATTCATTGTTATGTACTTGGAGAAGCATAGATTAAACTACAATAGATTAGAAAGTTTGAATCGTTAGATTATGTTGCAATGAATTTTGGGATAGACAATCAAAAGAATACTTTTGTCAAAATTCCACATATTGTGAAATGGAGGTTTCGAACTGAAATTAAATCCGTACAGCTTTTATTTATCATTCAATGAGAAAATAAATGGTTACTTACCTCTGATAGTAGGATAAGCAGGAATGCACAAAATTTGGATGTGCATTAAATTTTACTAAATCTCTGTAACATATTTTTAGCCGATCTTCCTGACTTCCTTCCCTCTTTGATGTGTGACCATATATATCCATATACTATACATATATATAGTATAAAAATGCCACAATACATAGTATAGAGTGTGTGTATGTACATGCATATAGATATGTTGTCCAGTATATAGACAGAATGATAGATACACAGAAAGACATAAGAAAGTGAGTTATCTGCTGGGGAGACTACATGTTCTAATACTTGAAAAAACCAAAAATACTATAAAGGTTAAAAAGGTAGATTGCTATATTTCCTTTCATTTGAAACTGCATTTCCAGTATGTCATGTGGAATTTACCGTTTGTAAGTTTTCTTACAAATGCCACCAGCCATATGTGGCAATTTAAATTTAAATTAAATTCATTAAGATGAACTAAAATTAAAAATTCCGTTTCTTCATCACTCTACCAACATTTCAAGTGCTCAACAGCCTCAAGTGACTCATGGCTACAATATCGCAGAGCCTTGGACAACACTGTAAAGACTTTTAGATTCCACAAAATTCCCAGAAGCACATTGAACTACTGCATTTGAAACAAGTTATTTTTTTTTCTTAAAAAGACCTGTATAGGGTAACTTTTCTAATTTCATTCTAGTAGGAAAAACACAAACTCAATTTATTCAGTTAAATAAAATCTTCCCTAATTTTCAGGTCTTCTCGTACATTTGGTAACCGCACTTCACAGAGAAGTACAGGCTTAAAAGTAAAGTGATGCCTTGTTCAAAATCGAACGAGTTATGAAAAAACTCAAAGATAAATAAAAACCAAGGAGACTCTGATGAACACAAATTTCTTCATTAGTTCAAAGTTTTTAAAATGTGTTTATGACTTAGAAATACCTGAAGATTTTCCCATAGTTTAAAAATGAAATGACTGAGCAGCATTTGCATGTTTATATGATGTTTGTAAAACTGGCTCCTTTTTGATATTTCAAATACCATAGGACTGGGCCACTTAGAAGACTTAACTAATTGGATAAATTACTAAATTATTATGATCTATAACCTTCATTAACATCACAAATCACTGTCACATTCTAATTAATTCTAGTAATTGTATTTTAAAAACTAACAATTATAGTTTATATTTACTGCATACTTACTATGTAGATTATCTCATTTAGAGCTCATTAGAACCCTGTATTTATTATCTATTTTCTGATGCAGAAATCAAGACTCTGAGCATTTAGTTAACTTGCTTAAGATCACACTTCTAGAAAGTAGTGCAGCAAGATTCTGAAATGGGGCAGATTATCTCAAAGGGCTCTACTTCAAACTTCCATGATAAGACCGATGCCTCATCTATTTATTCAACAAAGGTTTGTTTAGCCCCCTTTTTGTATCTTGTGTGTGTATGTGTGTGCGTCTACCACCATTTTATTTTATTTTTTTACCCTGGGAATATAACAGAAGACAAAAAACACACATACATACACATACACTGTTGAAACAAAATTGAAGCTTTATGTCACTCATTTTAATTTATGAGGGTAACATAAATATAAATTCTAAAATTTAATGTTTTAATAAAAAGTTTTAAATACTTGAATATTTGAGCCCCAGGAATTACATGGTGTGGTTATATAAAGCAATCGCTCTGTATATAATTTTGTTTAAAATTTGGTAAGCAGTGAGGAAAGAGGCAGATCACAAATGAAATATTTTATCTTTCATAATAATAAATAATAAGTGAAACTTTGAAAAATATTTTCAAAGACAACTAATTATAAATCTCTAATTTTGCAAGACATCAGCTTTGCTAAAATTCTGTGACTTAAAAGGGAATTCTGGACTCCAAACTGAAAGCCTACTACCTAATATTTAGTATGCATATGACATATTTCGAAGACTTAGCTACCTGAATAATGTATTTAATCAAGAAACTTAAATGCAATGTGTTTTTCAATGTCTGCTGATTAGAAAAATCATTATCAGCTCCCTAACATTTAAAACTAAGTGCTAATAGTATGCATAATGTTCATTTAAAGTGTAGATTTAAGTCTTGAAATGAAAGCTGAATATAAAAACTCTGGTATATTTCTGGGTTTAACTCATAATGCATTTCTCAAACTCCATAAACAGCAGTGAATAAGAGATATCTTCAAACTAATGAAAACAATATGTGGGGCGCCTGGGTGGCGCAGTCGGTTAAGCGTCCGACTTCAGCCAGGTCACGATCTTGCGGTCCGTGAGTTCGAGCCCCGCGTCGGGCTCTGGGCTGATGGCTCGGAGCCTGGAGCCTATTTCCGATTCTGTGTCTCCCTCTCTCTCTGCCCCTCCCCCGTTCATGCTCTGTCTCTCTCTGTCCCAAAAATAAATAAAAAAAAAACGTTGAAAAAAAAAAATTAAAAAAAAAAAAAAGAAAACAATATGTAAATTTTAATCATAGTTTTTAGATGAATAAAATCAGTTTTTTTTAAAACATTTTTTCTTCTTCTCAAATGCACAGTTGAAAGAAGTCTCATAAATATCTAATAAATATGAAATGCCGGATATGGACTTGTTCCACAGAATAACATGATAACAAGTTTCCTAGAACACTATACTTGTAGAGAAAAGAGAAAAAAAAAATTATAACATGCCCCAACCAGTTAGATTATTTGAATTGCAGTTCATTCTTTTCTTATTCCTAAGACATTCTTCTCCTACAATCAGTGTTAAGGATAAGAGACTGAAAATGTTGCTGAATATTGTTCAAATATTTCAGAATGTGCAATGTTGCCCCTATTTACTGATATAACTGCCATGGCTGTTGTCAACAAGCCTAATGTGTATTTCCCTCCAGGAAAGGTGTTTTTTCAAAATGCTTTATTCATCTTTTAGGAGGGAGCACTCTCAGTGTGCATTCTAAGAAATCCTAGCACAAGCTACTCTCCATAAATAACTCACTTGGTAGGGTTAGATCTTTCCCTAGGAAAGTAAAAACCCCTGAGCTCCCACTTCCCGAGTTTGAGATTATGGGCCTTATATCTTTAGGGTGAACTCCTTTGAACCTCCTATAAACAAACACACATACTTCCTATCTGAACTTTCCAGGCTGCGTCTACTTCTCTCACCAGTATGAGTAATGAATTCTTTTTTTCTGTGAGGATTTACCATGTGCCTACTCTGTTCCAGGCACTGTGCAGGGAACAGCACATTAATGGTGAACCTGCCCTAAGGAAGCTTAGTCCAAAGGACAGAAACAGTATTCAAATGAAGGCACAATTGACAGGGGCACTTGTTTGTTTAGGGATTGTTCATATTCTCTTCATTCAGAAAAACTTTGCAACACTTGGAAAGTTCTGAATAATCTTCCTGGAACTGGATGGGAGACAGAGAAGACAAAAATCCTAGTGACATTGTTGAGATTCATCTGAAACGTAACGTCTTTTCTCCCCTGTTTCTTAAAGCTCAAACTTTAGTGCTGTCAACATAAAAAAGAAGAAAAATCTAGCCAAATATTTCAAAATGCTAATCCTCTGGAAGTGAAAATGGATTGAGTATAGATTCCGGTGTGTTGGCCAACTAGAGCAATTCACATACTACCCTTTCTTCCTTCCATTCTTCCTATGAGTTGGTGCATTCTCCCTGGAAATCCATATATGAAACCCATTGCATATATGTCTAATGTGCAATGTATATTTCTTCCAGGCTGTACAAGTAACTATGAAAACCTTTTTGGAAATGGCTGGTAAATTCATATCTTAGCATATTTATGACACCAAGATTTCTACTTTCTGAATTCAAAAGCAAAAATTATTCATCACTAGTCCTTTAATCCATGCGACTCCATGTTGTTTCAAGTAAAAAGTGCATGGATTTTGAAACAATTTTCACAGTGAAATATGCACCATCAAGTTTCCTGTAGTCTCTGTTCCTTCAGTTTTACATTTACAAGTCAGGGATAACATTTTGTAAAATAATGCAATCCATGTAAAACACTTGAAGCCGTATCTTGCACATAATACATATGCAGTTATATTGTTTGATTGATATTAACGGCACATTACTTGATATATAAAAAATATTGTGCACACTAATTCTAAAGTTTTGCTGCTATGAATAGTTCTCAAATGTGCTACATCAATTAAATTTATTTTTTTAGAAATGCACCTTTTAAAATTCCCGGACGTACCTCTAAAGACAATAGATATTTAACAAGTAACCACGTAATGTATTCTTAAAACGTCACCTGTATTATTGCAATATGCATTGGTAGCATAACATATAAGACATTGTCTTTTATACACACAGCTACCATTTATGGAAAAATGACTACTGTACATTTTAAGTTTCACTCCACTTCATTTGCCTTGTCTAGAATTTCCCAGGATAATTCCTGAGATCTCTTAAAAAAAGCAGCCCCATTCTAGCTTGGAATTACTGTAGAAAACATCCTGGTCAGCAATGACATGCCTTCAGCATCTATAAAGTCCTTTTGCACCACCTTCACTTACATTTATCTGATGGCCAGCTTTTCCAGTCCTGTGATAGGTGCTAGAAATACAAAGATAAGTGCATCTTTTCCCTGCTGTAAGGACCCAACATCCATCAGGTAGACACCTTTGAAAGATGATCTGCAATAAAAAAAAAAGGGGGGGGAAATCCTGATTAGTATCACAAAAGAAGGGCTCAGAATATAGAACATAATTAAATCCAGCTGATTAAGGTCACTTTATAATGAGATCGCATTGGACATGTGCTCAGAAGAGAACTGCTGAAGGGAGAGTATTTGAGGCTGAGGGCACAAACAGCCCAGTAGAGGTAAGAAGATGTAAAAGACTGTGCTGTGACTGGAAGAACGGTGAGTGCTTCCGTTTGGATCAGTGTTGAGCATCCTGCAGAAGGAAATAAAACTGAAGCACGAGTCAATATTAAGTGTGAATTCTATAAGGAAAGGACAGCATCTGTAAAAAGTATTTTATGTGAATAAATAGGGAGCAGACCGTAGCATAGATAGCCTGAGGTGACAATGGAAATATGGAGACCACATAGGAAACAGTTCAAAAATTACACATGGATATGCTAGTGATAAAAGATGATGAGGAAAGTAGGGGATTAATGAGAGAGAAACGAGGGAAGATTTTACTAGATGTGGAGCCTGACCGGAGCTTGCAGTAGACAGAAAAAAAGAGAGACGTAAACGTAAGGGGAATGAAAATTGCGGCAGATTGAAATGATTTGGGATGGAAAGTTTCGTTCTACATATCTTGTATAATATGCAAAATTCAAAGAGTCACAGATCAGATAACGTGCCATGCCACGATTTCCACAATAGACCTATTTTGATGTGTCCCATTTTCATTCTAGAGTAGAGACAAGCTTTCAGATATAATAGTTTATTCTGTCTGAAACAATATGCCATTTAAGGCAATATCCAATTAAATTTATGTATAATTATCTCAGGAAATGTCAGAGCACCTCCAAGCTTCTTTATTCAAACATTTGTGTCTCCCCTGTATGTTAGCTCCATTTCTATTTTTAACAGAGTTTGTATGTGTTGATATTCCCATGATATCAAGAAATACAGGAAGAATGAATTGGCATATAGGCACATAGATTGTAGGGAGGTTTAAACACATGGCACTTTTATTTGGCATATGGGAAGCTCAGAAATTGGGTCCACGTGAAAATCATCTCTAAGAGAAACCTGGAGAGAACACTCCCACCACTCATCCCACCAGTGGGCGCCGAAGCTTCTCACACCAGTTTTAACGGTCAATTGTGTACAATCTTCTCATCTTCCTGCTCAGTGACCTCATATTGGTAGCTTGAGATGGGCCATGGTGACGATATTTATGCTGAGGAAATCTTAGCAAATCCTATGTACAAGGGTACTCTTGTCTCATCCCCAAAGCAGTTTGTTAAACATTTCTCAGCCTCTCCCAGCTCCCCTACTTAGCTATTTTTTTCCGATTCTTCTCCTCCGGAAATCAACAGCAACAAGCACGTTTGTGGGGTCTGTCACTCAGAGAAGTCCCCATGATAGGCGGGTGTTACTTTTTTTCAGTTCATAAACAATTCCTACATATTCTTGGGGTGTTCTCTTATATACCTATCCCCAATCTTTCATCTGGAAATCATGTCTGGGATAAAAGACACACTTTTCTTCAATGTTCTGATAGAGTCACAGAACTTCCCTCATGGAAGTTTCATGGCAAGAGCTAGAGCACCAGTTCTGAATCTGCCAAACTCTGTTTGACTCAACCACTTAGAATCTGGTGGTTCCACCCACTTCCCATGCCTAATTGTACACTTATGTGAGAAGTATTCTGTGTCTCCGGTTTCTGCCTTACACAGAATTTATGTTTAACCTGACAACGAGAAATGCCACAGTAATACAGGATGAAGTTCACTACACATAATTTAATATATTTCTCAGTCTATCCTAAATAAGTGTGATGTCTTAAATTAGCATAAAATCCAGGAATTAAATCACGAAACTGTTCAACACTTTGAAGATGTGAAAATTACTATTGAAATCTTTTAATTCATTAAATAATTTAATGGTATTTAATGAGTAGATACTCTAAGTCAACTATGACTTAGGTGTTATACTGTATGATCAGTGGCCTCAAGGTCCTAACAGTTTAGTAAAAAGTCAAAATTTAACTACCCAAAGTTTAAGTAGTAAAAAGAAGTTTAGTGAAAGAAAAACAAAAGCCTCAGTGAGAAGTTTAATAGATTCAAATATCCATTTGAAATCACAGGGCTGGAGATAGATCATGAATGATTATTCCTAAGAGCAGAATGAGAAAGAGGCTACATAAATTATTAGGTATATATGAGAGACAATGAGGACTTTTAATGGTCAAACATAATGGAAGAATCCAGAGAAATTGGGGAATATGGATATCAAAAGAAGGAGGGAAACATTCATGAAGTATCTTCAAATGCAGAGACTTTAGGAATTGATGTAAAAAATGGCATATTATAAGTTCTTAAGTGGCGGTAACGCCATGATAAAATGTTGTCAGTGAACATTTCTTCATCACTCTTGATATTTTATGTGAAGGCAGCCACTCTCTGTCCCTCTAATCCTTTGCTCCAGGAGCACTAAAGTTTATCTGATTGAGAAATTAAAAGAAAACACTTCACATGAGTTCACCTCTCCTCTTTTCTTTCTTGGCAGTAGGCTTAACTTTACTCTCCTCTCTCCTCCTGGATGAAGCTGCCACATGGGGGGTCTGTGCCAGGCAAGTGTTATCTCTTTCTAGGTTGGTAAATCTGTCATGTTCCTGGGTTCAGATATCAGGCACATTTGAGTCTACTATTAATTAGATTGTCCAACATTGTCTTCATTGGTTTATGGATATTTTGCTCTCCTATTTGTTTTATGCTTTTGTCTTATTTTCAAAGTAGTTGAGAATTTGAGAAAGGAAGAATGCTCTTTATTGAACTGGTTAATACACATCAACACCAGGGTGTTGGGAAGAATAGTTTCATAAATTGGTAAAATGAGCAAAGCAAGCAAGGGAAGGGTAAAAACCCAGCTAACCAGCTAATTATGGAAGTATTTCTGTGTTTAGTGATACGTAAAATTGGACATGGTGGTGGCTTTAAGAATAAGAATGAAAAAGTATATTTGGGAAAAAAAGAAGCAGAAAAAGAAATTCTAACGTATGAAAGAATACGTCAAACCTTAGAAAAGTCAAAGAGGTGGCTCTCTTCACTTGAAGACTACCAGTTCATAAGAGAATGGAATTTCCATATCTCAGAGTTTTTTTTTTCTTTTCATATATATGTCTTCACCTACTTTTAAGAAAATATGCTCTTGGTTGGGATCTACTATTTTCAACCATGCAATAAAAAAAAAAAAAAAATACCTGTCCACCTAAATGAAATGTTTTCAAAACATTTTAATCACATTTGCATTTTTCTCCTTCTTACTTCTTAATCGTGGTTCTAATCAAAACTGAATGAATTCCTCCATAGAAGAAAATTTACAGTCCTTACACACACTGTTATACTTGAAAGATTCCGACGAGCCTGCTAATTAGGTGATTGCAATTCCGCCTGAGATCACTAGAACTCCTAGACAGAGAGAGAAAGGGAAAAATGCAGCATCTGAAATCAAATGAAACCAAAGTCTCTCTCTTCCTCATTTTGTTTTGGAAAATAACCCTGGATGAAAATGTGACCTCGTGCTCCTTTTCACCTGCAATGTGTTTCAGTGGGTCAATCACTTTTCACTTGGGGGTCTAGAGATGCAATTTCCAATAAGGTATGGAGCTTTTCATGTCCAATGAGAAGAATACTGTACTAATTTACATAGGTTTATAGTTGTCATTTTATGAAACAAGGTTTATAAAATTAGTAATGAAGAGATGATTTCCCCAAATCAGGTTGTTTCCCTCTGGTGTTACCTTCTGTAATGGTTGCTTAAATAAACCAGATGGGCTTTGCCACGTTAACAGGATAACTGAGATAATAATAAAGATAATAATAATAATATCATTAATAACTATAATGACATTTAGCTATAGCTTACTATATGTCAGATATTTTCTAAGCAATACTACTGGTTTTTATTACATTGAGCTCAAAATTTTCCAGCAATGTATATAAATTACATGTGTTTGTATGCACAGTAATGGGTAGAAGTTATTCTTCATTAGTAGAATAATACTTTTTTTTTTTAATTTGAAGAAGCCTCTATCAACATATCTGGATGGAAACATTGATACAGTTATGAGCACTGCGTATAACTCCTTTCTTTCACCTTGTCACATTGTTTTCTAATAAATTCAGAGGAGAGAGAGGTTTTAGTTTTCTTAAGAAATATTCCTTAGCTTTTCAGTTTGCGACACAGACTTGTAGCAATTAGCTAATGAGATGGGCAAATAAATGAACTCTGCGAAGATTAGGAAGGGCCAGGATGAAAATTCAAGAGACTGAGTTACATAGTACAAACTGATAGAACAGGCAAGTTTGAAAATACTTACATTCTGTAACTAAGGACAGGAGTAGCATCTCCTGGCTAAAGTCTATTTCCCTCTTTCACATCTTAGTGTTATCAAGAGAAAAATAGTCTCGGCTGCAACGTGAAAATTCTAGAGACAGAGAGTTTTGTCTCTAAAGGCAGGCAAGCAGATTAATATTTTGCTTCGTGCCATTTTGCATATCCCAGTCAAAACTGAAATCAACGCTCCGGAATGTTTGTTGTTGTTGTTTATTTTTTATAAAGACCATAAATATTAGAATATGTTACTTTAACCCAAAATTCCCACAGATGAAAGAAAATGAAATGAATAAATGAGTAAAATTAAGAGGCTGTGAATAAAAACTGTCACACTGTAATAGTGATTAGAAGCACAGACTCTAGAGTCAGATTACCTGAGATTAAATCACAGCTCTGAACTACTGTGTTGAACAACCTTATGTAAGTTATTTAACTTTTCTGTTCCTCCATTTCCTCATCTGGAAAACAAGGAGAGCAGCTACACCCTCCATGGGCAGGAGATGGTGAGGGGTGAATGAGTTATCGATAACATTGTCTTTATGACGTTATTGACACTACTTGAAAGCTACTTGAACATTGAATAAAGGGATATTTTCAGATCTATTCAATTGCTTAAACTCTGCATAATGATTAATAATCTCATAAAATCAGATTTATATCAGTTATTGGGTCTAATTACAAAGCATGCTCTCTCTTTTTTAAAATAGAGACATGGAAATATTCCCAACAATGGTTAAGCCTTCAACACAGTAATATTTGTTCCCACAACTCAAAGTTATTCTTCAAAAAATCAAATAGTTCAAAAAGGCTTCTCTATGATATTTTCTAAAAATATTGGGAAGACTTTTCAAATTGACAGACTACTCTTATGACTTTGCCACTGCATCAGTTTCATGTTTAGGGTGATTTTCAGGGGCTAATTGGCAGTGTAATTCATACCTGAACCTAACACTGCAATATAAAATCTAAATAGAACTTAAAATCTGGTTAATATCTATCAATATTAAATTGATAGAACATGAATGAAAAGTGAAATGCTGTTGGAATCAGCTCAAGATGATGATAATTTTTCATGTTCACTCTGCTTACCTTAGATTAGATTTATTACTTGAGATTTCCATTTGGATTTTTAGTACAAAAGACTTTTCCTTCTTATATTTACACAATTTAAAGGCAATGATGCAGGGGCGCCTGGGTGGCTCAGTTGGTTGAGCGTCTGACTCCGGCTCAGGTCATGATCTCACAGTTTGTGGGTTCGAGCCCCGCATCAGGCTCTGTGCTGCCAGCTCAGAGCCTGGAGCCTACTTCGGATTCTGTGTCTCCTTCTCTCTCTGCCCCTCCCCTGTTCACACTTTATCTCACTCTGTTTCTTAAAAATAAATAAATGTAAAAAAAAATTTTTTTAAAGGCAACGATGCAATAGGGGAAAAAATAATGAGTGAGCAATTGTTAGTAGTACTTGCCTCAATTATGGACAGTAAAAGGGGAAATAAAATTATAAAAAAAGAATTTAAATACATATATACATATATTTCTAGTATTCATTATAGGAAAGTGAATCATTCAATCAGAGTGCAGTCATTAATACAGAGCAGCCAGGTTTAGTGTATAGATTACACAACTCTTAAAGAATATTAGCGTAATTGAGAAATCCAATAAAAAAATCTAAATTTTCAATTCTCCTCATGATTCAAAGAGCAGAAAGGGCTTATTAATAAATTACATAAAATTAAGAAATGTTTCTGTGCTGCATTATCACTTTAAGAATTTTTCTTTTATTTTTCCCTCATTGTTCATTGACATGTTTGGTAAACACAAACTAGTGTTTTCTCTGCCATCTTGGTCAAGGCCTACTAGGCATATACCCAGCAGATCAAAAATGCTCATTTGAAGATAAAAAGCATTTATACACGGAATGGCAAAGCATTTGTCCTTAAGCTTTTTCCCGTTGAAACATATTAGTCCTATCACTGATAAATATCCACTTGAAAGTTAAAATGTCCATCAGCAAACTTCATATTAATGTTTATGAAAAAACTGTGACTCTTCATGTTCTGCACAGAGAACAGATTGTTATTATAAAATTCTGCTTATAATAAGGGCAAAAGCACCTTGAAAGATCTGTTATAAATGAAAAAGTCATCTCTGATTATTCGGAGAGCACATTCTATCTCATGTAACAGAGTAAATGGATATAATATTTGCTGGGATTTAAGAAATAAATTGGAGGGAAATGACTGCTCTTTTCTATTATTCTTTAACTGTATCCCCAGTAATAGTTTGTGCTATAATTTGGGCAATTTGCGTATGTTTTATTTTTTCTCCATCTCCTGTTTCCTGAGCACTATTTCCCTTTGATTGAGGAGTTGCTGTGACAGAAGATAATGGCGCTCATGGCACTCGGTGGGACGCCTGTCACTGCTGACTCCAGCTGCTGCCTTTGTTTTCTTTCCTTCCACTCCTCTGATTTTCTCAGGCACGGTGAGAAACAATTATAAAAGCCATGAGCCATTATAAAATATTATACCACAAAATGGTTATTTTTAAGAGCCCGTCAATCTTCTAGGTCTCTTTGTTTATCTTTAGAAGTGGTAAATTGTATCACTATTTTCTATTCAATTGGCAGCATTGGGATGAGAGATTGTTTTCTGCCTTGGGAGAGGAAATACTTTTGTACCTTGTACCTAGTACTAAAGTCTTCCCTTGTTGACCTTGCTGAGGTGGTTTCTTGTGAATCCCCCTGTCAGGAACGACGAACTTTTTTGAGAGGATGATCTGATAGACGTTTCTAGTGTTCACCAGAATCCAGTTCTTTCTCTTTCTGTCACAAAGAAGACTATACTTTTCAGGCCATGCGTATGTGGATGATTCAGGAAACTGCCCTTACCAAAGAAATATGGGAAAATATGCATCTATCACTTCTAGATTGTGAAAATATCATGGATAATTCCCCATGTTTCCTCTCCTCCTGCCATGGCAACTAAGGAGACCAGACATACAGATGATGACTTATATGTTCGATACTTCCATCAGCATGTGTGAAGGTGAGACACCTTATCCCACCCAGCCACAAATACCATCATGTAGACACATAGGACATATTGAGTAAGGAAACAATTATCTTTTGTCTGGTAAACCACTAAAACTTTAGCATAATCCTATCCAACATAGAGTAGTTTTTTTTTTCCTTTCCATTTTTCTAAAGAATTAAGATCACTAGGCAGTATGAGTATTATTGACAACCTAGAAATACTTAGCAGGCTATACGGGTATGGCAGGACTAAAATGTCCCAGTATTTGCTGACTTACCTCTCCCTACAAAGCAAATTCCTTGCAATAACCATAGAGATAGAGAATCAAGTGTGTGTCATTGACAAGATCTTGACCTAGATTAAGAGGAGTGGGGCACTTTGGAAAAAGCATGGGATTCGGGTTATAACCCTACTGTATACTGTGTTCCATTGAAAAAGTTGGACAAAAATACTTGACCCTGAGTTTACTGTAAACAATTAAACATAGTTAATGTAATGTAACTTGCAAAGTGCCAGGAAGATATTGGGCACTCAAAACATGTAAATTTATTATTATTATTATTATTATTATTATTAATTATTAATTAGGTTAGCAGTCCCATATGTATGCTAAAATGTTTAGGCTTATTACACATTTGGTGTAATTAGTGTAAAATAATAATACATAAAAATTCTCATCCCTTCTCAACCGTAAGAAGTGTTCTTTTCCATTAACTTAGGGCTTTTTTTTTAAACATAAATTTGAGTACTTTCAGGTTTGCTATTTATTTTCAGCCAGCATATTGTTAGAAAAAATGTGAGTTGTCACTAACTTAGTGGAACTCTCCAGTAAACTTCCAGCTGTGAGAAGAAACCCAACAAGCCAAGAGACTGCCTGGCATTCGAACTGTTTGTCTTGCTGCTGGTCCTAACTTAGTCTCCAATTTGTGGCCAGTGTTCATTCAAATGAGAGGAGGGGAAAACTGCCCAGATAGCAACTACAAATTCAAGAGATGTAAAATCACATTATGTATTCTTGAGAATGAAGCCCATACATTATTAATTTTTCCCCTTTAGCATATAACATTGCTCACCATTGCGATAAATAATGAAAACACTGTAAATAACTTTCCAAATGCTGTACATCATTTATGACATATTTTCAGAATTTATGGGTCCCTTTTCAAATCTCCTTATGTTTTCCTTTAAATATTTTTTAATTCCATGAAATTAAAATGAATTTTATTAAATCTGTTAAATGCTCGAGTTTATTTTCATATAACCTATCTTACATAATCCCAACACACAGGTGAACATAGTTTACTAAGTTAAAGCATTAAAGCATAATCCTTAGTCTGTTTTCCAAAAATGCAGATTTTCATTATATTATCCATTGTTTCTAAATCCGCATTTCTGACCAATTTCTATCCTGAGGGCTCTACAAGAAAATACATAATTAATTACCCTTCTGCAGCACCAATAAGCGGAAGAGAAACAAAAAAGTAAATATAATAGTATATTTCACCATATGTTTCCTCTGAGCAGAAATGTTTTAGGTAAACTTTTTGGCAAGAAACAACAAATTTGGGGGGAAATTAAAAACAATATTTAAAAATCCCTCTATATTCTTTCATTTTTAACTTAGTAGCAAATAACAACTATGAGAATCAATCATGCAGCAAAATATATACCATATAATAAGTGATTCAAAATTATGACCATTCAGTTTCTCTAGTCTCTGGGAAATGTCAGCAAAAATAATTTTACATTAAAGTGTCAAATTCACAGCAACCCCACATAAAAAAGTCACATTTACGGATCTTATTTTGACAGTTTTAGTAAAAATTGATTGACCATATTGAAGTACCATTTTTTCTCTCATCGTTTCTCTTTCTGTGTTTGAAACACTGCAATAAAGCAAATCTTAAATCTAAAAATTTTCTTGAAATAAGAAGATATTGTTCTTGATACTGTAAGGAACTCTTTTTAATAGTTTCAAACGGGGTAAGAAAGGAACTTGAGTCATCTGACATAATGTCTGTAACTTATGAAGATGTAGTGTATGTGTATTTCTTGAATGTCATGCTAGCTCCATCACTTAATGCTTACTGGTTTGGGGTAACTTGCTTGAACTCTATATGACTCAGTATCTTCACCTGTAAAACAAGGTTAGTGAAAGTCACTGATGCAAGGATGTATATGAAAATTAAATGAGATTAGGAGTCAAAATACTTAATTAATTTCCTAGTAATTGTGAACAATGAATCGTAGCTATCACTATGGTCACCATTCCATTTCCAAATATCAGCAAAGATTAAATCCTCACTAAATTTCCTAATGTAGATAGAGTTCTATAGCATATGCAGATGGCCACTTTCTTTCAAACGCTTATTTTATGTAGTGTTTTGATATTCTATTCTAAATCTCCTCTGATCTTTCAGAGAGTTTCAATTTTTGTAATTTATAATTCTGAATGATACTATCTTCTAGACCCAACAAAAAAATCAATACATTGATGTATTGTATAGATGCATTGCCCATCTTTACTTATTTTGTTAGTTTAAATTTTGTAATATTACTATCAACTTTTAAAACATGCTTGAGTCAATCTGTCGATATAGGAACATTTATCCTAGTTTTGAAATACATTGTTTACACTATTTATTTAGGTAAGTTTTGCATAATATTAGCTGTTAGATTTATCTACCAACTTTTGTCTAGATTATCAGAAAGTACAGAAAAGAGAACAACTAGAATATTATATTCACATAAACCATGTATGGGAAGTCTATCTTCATAAAGCTGTTAAATGAATATATGACTAAATAAAAAGGAAATGTTAATTTATTAGGCCTTACTATCTGATAATAGTGTGACAATATAAGGGTAATAATGTTAGACATTATGATTTACTAATTTCATTTTAGGCAATGCTTTATCTGAAATATAGTGCCTTTAAGTGTGGTACTGTATGTGACTCTGTGGGTTGAAGTGGGATTGGGTCTTTTCTTATATGTGTATTTTTTTTTTAGATTTTATTTTTACCTCTTACTATACACTTTTCCTAGCTTGTTCCAGTTTCTCCAATTTAGTTTCTTCTTAACTCATCATGAGAACTTTTAAGATATTTGTAGTTGTATTGTATGCTTTTTAACTATTTTAAAAAGGGCATTTGCTCTAATATCTTAGCTTGAAACTCTTCTTTCTAATTCTTTATATACCTGCACTTCTAACATATTCAGAACTACACAAAGAAATTTCTCCATTTATCTATGTAAACATTCTGTGCAAAATAGGACTATCATTTCCTTTTCCCAGTTTCTGCTGCTGTAAGATTAGGAATCATCCTGGGCCTAGCTGAAAAACGATCCTATTCATAATCTGGAATTCCCCTCTTGTATCTCTTTTGAATCATGTCTCTTCCTCTCTGTTTATATTGTTTCAGATTACCTTATAATTTCTGATCAGGTAATTATTCTTCTCATCATTTACTACAAAGATGGTAATTACTTTGTATCAGGCACTATGCTCTCTTTTATGTTTTGCCTCCGTAACCAAACCAATTTAAAGCCTTTGGACCACCCAGTGAGAAAACTACTTAAAATTTCATATATAGTTTGGGGAATATGAGCTAGAGAAGGATGCTGTCCAAGATTACATGGCTGTAAGTGGTAGAATCAGTATTCAATCTTGGGTCTGCCTGATGATAAAGTTCCAGCTATTTGCCACCATACTGCTTATGGCAGGACAACACAATATGTAGTATATTTACACTGTTCTTATTTAATGTTTTTAAATTTTCTCATGGCCTTTTGGCTAAGAATAGAGTTTCAAGGGCCCAACTCATCATCTGGGAATCTGATATTTTCCTCTCTCGAGCCTTTGGGGAAGTGACTTATCCATAAATTAGTGTGGAACTTGTAAATGAAGATCAGCATACTACTTGTCCCTATTTCTGAAATGTAAATCCTCATACAGAGTTGATTAAATCCAAATTTCAAATTTAGATTAGACATACTGTCTGCTTTGAGGAGACTGGCCATACAAGTATGAATGAATGAATGAATGAATGCATGCAAACAGGGTCAAATTTGTGATTGTGCAGTTATGCAGAAATGAGAATGACTCACATACAGTCACTTGTGTTAATTTTAATATATATCCATATAGCATTGTCTTAAATTTACAGCAAAAAAAATTATGTTGAAGTTGTTCCTGAATTAAAGTAAGACAGACTATTCTTGTATAATTTAGTCAGCAAATATTTTAACTTGAGATAAATCTTTGAAGGCAAACTGGAAATTTTCAAATTTGGAGAAAATAAAAATGACTATTCTGCCAAATTATATACATAAGGGTATAGATTATTATTTTCTTGATTTTCTATTTTTCTTCTACACATTCAGCTGCCTTTGTCTAAAGGTCAATTACTTTGGCTAATGTTGAAATTAGTTTACTTTAATTCCATTTTGATAGGTACACAGTTTCTGAAATTGTGACTTTTTAAATATTTGTTATTAAACTGTTTATGCATCTTTAAAGTAAACACTTTAATCAGCCCCTTCAGATTATAATATGAAGGTACACATGATTATAGATACTTCTAAATCACATTCCCTACTTCTGTAATCATATAAGCATATGTTCACCATAATGACGAACATCAAGTTAATATAGATATATAATTCATTTTGGAAGTTAGCCACAGTCCTGCCTGCTCTGAACACAGAAACCCAGCCATATGAATGCATTATTCTATGTGAAGTGACGATCAGGATGAATATCCATTTTTTTCTAAATCTGGAAAAACAAAAACCAAAGCCTAAACAAAGACCAGAATGAGCAAACAACAGTGTTGCAGCCTTACATGGATCTCCAACTGAAATCAGGTTCTGTCGTTTACTGTTATTACATTTTATTTATGCTTTATTTATTTACCTATTTTTAATTTCAGCTTTAGGACATAAAAAAAAGATATATTCAGTTAGACTTCTTAAAGTAAGACTGATGCAAACCCTTTTTAATCTTCCACCTGATTAAAAAAAATTGTTAATGTTTATCTTATTTTTGACAGAGAGAGAGAGAGAGAGACAGAGACAGAGACAAAGAGAAAGGGAGACACAGAATCCAAAGCAGGCTCTAGGCTCTGAGCTGTCAGCACAGAGCCCTACATGGGGCTCGAACTCATGAGCCGTGAGATCATGACCTGAGCTGAAGCTGGACGCCCAACCGACTGAGCCACCCAGGTGCCCCTTCTCCACCTGATTTTTAGTTACTCCACAATCACATTTCAAAACTTCTTTGAGGAAGAAACTGAAATGATCTATGTTCAAAAGACCTTCTTCCATATAATCATATATCACTGTGCAAAAAATAGTTTATTAATTGCATTTCAGATGTTTGAAATATGAATGTCTGGTAGTAACTTCCTTAAAAGAAATATAAGATGCGATCTTCCTTCAAAAGAAGTCTGATTATCTTGGTAATTCTCTTATGGTTTGGTTTAGTTATTTCTATTCCTTATTTTTATTCAGTTGCTATGGTTTTTGGACAAGGTTTTATAGCTTTGGGCAGAAGAAAATCAGTGACAAAAACTTAGTGGAACCTTAATCTCATGAATGAAATAAATGCTTGTCAATCAAGCAGTTATGACCTTTACCATGTCTTGACCTTTACATTTTCAAGGTGAGCCTATTATTTGGTAGGAAGTAACACAAAACTCCACAGGATGCTCTATGATCAATACAATCAACAGACCTTCACACTGTATGTTTAAAGGTATTAAGAAGATAAACAAACACATCAGAATTTTACCAGTTGGAACAATCCTGTATTGGAGGCTTGCCTCATTTGGGGATTTACAATCGATCTTAGCTCTGTCCCAAACTCCACAGTGTTATAATTCTCAATGACTCCACAAAAGGGAAGGAGAGCTGCTCGTTAATTGTTAGCAAATGTTTTGGAGTCTAAAGTTGAAGGCAATCTGTATATTTACCAGTTATATCAACTGAAACATAAGGAAGGCAAAACTATCATTTTTTCAAAATTACATTTTATAATCATAAGGTTTTTCCCCTTTATTCATCTATTAAAAGTACTTTGTATATCTGTTCTGTTCTCTGAGAACATGATGATGAATAAAACATACTTATCTTCCCCTCTAGAGCTGACATCCTAATGCAGAGATCAAGTTTGAACACTGAAGAGAGTATTAAAATATGTAATCAAAATTATGATAATAACCTCAAAGGAGAGGCATGTGGTAAAACCATATGATAAGAGGCCCTGATGTACTCTAGATGAATATGAGAAAACTTGTTTGTTGAAATGGCTACGAAAACTTGTTCCCCAAACTTGTTTGAGGAAGAGTCATTTGAGCTGTCTTAAAAGATGCAAAGAAACTAATGAGCATGCGAGCGTATGACTTAGGTCAGAGGGTGGATTTGGGAGAGGAATTTGGGAAAGAAGATGTCCCAGCAAATGGATCACAAAGTTCAACATTCCTGAGATGGGAATGAGCCTGTCAAGTGTCAGAAACTGGTTGAGGGGAGGGGATTAAGAGTGCAGACACTGAAGGTCTAATGTTGCTAAGTTTTACTCTTGAAGGGCATTTTCCCTGGGTAGGCTCAGCCCGCAGGGACCTCTGGGTGAAAGCTTTCTCTGCATCCTCAAAGAAGAGCAGATTATAAAAGCACATACTTTAATTTTATTTCTTATTCATTCTTATTCATTTTATTTCTGATTTCATTAGTCCATCCTTTTTAATGACAAAAATAAAACAATTTTAACAAAAGATGAGAAGTACATTGAATATCAGTATATACTGTACTATATAATACTATGATTATCAGTATCCCACTGTCTAGATTCAAAAAATGTTAAAGTTTTTTAAAAAAAAATTTTAATGTCTATTTTTCAGAGAGAGACAGAATGCAAGCTGGGGAGGGGCAGAGAGAGAGAGGGAGACACAGAAATCGAAGCAGGCTCTAAGCTCTGAGCTGTCAGTACAGAGCCTGATGTGGGGTTGGAACTGACGGGACTGCAAGATCATGACCTGAGCCAAAGTCAGACACTCAACCAACTGAGCCACCCAGGCACTCCAAAAAAATGTTAAAGTTTTGCCCTTTGTGCTTCATATAAATTGTGACATCTCATTGTTAAATTTCTCACGGTGCATTTCCTGTTTAAAAGATAAGTGTCTTATATAACCATAAGGTCATTATCACTTTTGAGGAAATTAATCATATGAACTAATATGCCCATATTATATTTCCCCAATTGCTTGCCAAATATGTATTGCATATCTTAGTTTGTTTATTGTCTGTTTGGACAAGGATCCAATCATGGTCGCATAATGCATTTTACTCCCATATCTCTTTAACCTCTTTATTTTTGCCTAGCTTTATAACTAACAAGATAAAATTACATGTATTTAAATCATACAATGTGATGATTTGATGTATATATACATTGTGAAATAATTATCACAATTATGTCAATTAACACACCCATTAGCTCACACACTTATCATTGTTGTGTGTGGTAAATATGCTTAAGATTTACTCTCTTAGCAAAACTTAAGTGTACAGAACAGTGTTACTAACTTTAGTCACCATGCTGCACATTAGATCTCCAAAACTTCATCTCATAATTGAAGGCTTTTACCCTTTGACCAGTATCGCCTCACCATTTTCCCCACTCCTAGCCTCTGTCAACTACCAATCTACCGTTTTTAAGAATTCACATTTATAGATTACTCACATGAGAGAGATCATACAGAGATCATCTTTGTCTAGCTTATTTCATTTAGCCTAATGTCCTCTGGGTTCAATCATTTTGGCAAAAGTGACCTTTTTCATGGTTAAATACTATTCCATAGTGTGTGTGTGTGTGTGTGTGTGTGTGTGTGTGTGTGTGTGTATCTTCTTTATCCATTCATCTGATGATGGACACTTAAGTTGTTTCCATATTTTGGCTACTGTACATGCAGTTACCTTTTCCGTATCCTGTTTCAATTTATTTTGGATATATATCCAGAAGTGGTATTGCTGGATCACGTGGTAGTTGTATTTTTAATTTTTTGAGACCCCTCTCTACTATTCTCCACAATGGCTTCACTAATTTACATTCCCACAATGTACAAGAGTTCCCTTTTCTCCATATCCTTGCCAACATCTGTTATCTTTAGTCTTTCTGATAATATCATGCTATTTTTTATAAGATTTTGCTTTTAAGTAATCTCTACACTTAATGTAGGGTTCAAATTTATAACTCCAATATCAAGAGTCACATACTCTGCCAACTGAGCCAGCCAGGCATCCCTGATAATAGTCACTCTAACAGGTGTGAGGTGATATCTCATTTTGATTTTGATTTGTAGTTCCCTGATGATTAATAATAAGCACCTTTTCATGACCTATTGACCATCTATATATCTTCTTTGGAAAAATGTTTATTCATATCTTTTGCCCACTTTTTAATTGAAAATTTTTGCTATTGAGTTAAATGAGTTCCTTATATATTTAAGACATTAATCTGTAATCAAGTATATGGCTTGCAAATATCTTCTTTCACAGTACAGATTGTCTTCATTTTATTGTTTCCTTTGCTGTGGAGAAATTTCTTGGTTTGATATCTCATTTGTTTGTTTTGTTTTTATTAGCTGTGCTTTTGATGAATATATATTTCCCCTAGACATTTGGTTGGATATTGTTTTCTATTTATTTTTATTCTATTTGACAATATCTGCCTTTTAGTATTTTTTGATTTTCATTTAATATTATTTAGTTGAAGTAATTCTATCATTATGACATTTGTTTTCTATTCAACTTACCAGCCTTTATTTTTTCCCTGTCCTCATAAAAAAATAGCTATTTTTAGAAATTCAATTTGATCTCTGTTATTAAATGATTAGGTAAAACCCTGATTTGTGCACATGCATATGTGTGCACTATTGTTCTAAATTTTATAATATACACCTTTAACTTGCTACACTTAAAATATTAAGCCACTTAATGTGTAAGAAACTTATTAAAATAAATTTCCATTTTCTCTCATGCTTTTTTGATATCTTTGTCATATATTTTTACTTTCCTTAAACCTCAAATGTATTGTTATTGTTTTATTTTAAACAGTCAACTAACTAAAAATAAAAAATAAAAAAAGTATATATTCCAACATATATACCAATTCAGGCACTCTCCGCTACTTATTGAAATTTTAGGAATTTCATTCTTTTGGAAATGTGAAGAATTTTCATTCTGATATCACTTATCTTTGGGAGAACATCTATTATCACTTCATAGTGAAAATGTCTTTTGGCAATAACTTTCTCATCTCTTATTCTTCTTAAATATTTTCTATTATTCTTTAACTTTTGAAAGATATTTATGATGAATATAGAATCCTGTATTTTTTTTTCTGTATCCACTTTTAAAATGTTCAACTTTCTTATGCTGCCCTTTTTCACATGTCGGGTGTTTTTCTTATTAAATGCTGGATATTACTATGTATTACATTATGGAGTGTGTATATATTATTTTCTAGCTTTAAGGAATTTAACAGAAGTTTCTGGCACAGATTTAAGTTACTTTCAGATCAATTGGATCATTTGAGGTTTCTTTTATGCTTTATTACAGTAGGTCCAGGATACATCAGTTCTAATCTATACTTAACACTTAAGGCATGCCATTTTAGGTCTCTTAGGATTGCTTAATGGTTCATCAAGGTCTCTCAGGCTGGATGGAATCTGAACGTCTCCAAGCCCTGTGTATATTTCAAGAATTGCTTAATTTATACCTCTCTGGCAACTTGTCTTTACTCACTCATATAATTTCATGTAACACATGATATTATCAATATTCAGGAAAGACTTAAGGAAACATGTCTGCAGATTTCCAAAATTTTCTTTTTTGTTGTTGTTATTAATTTGTTTGTTCCTGGATAACTCTTTTCTCTGAAGCACTGCACCTAACAAACTTCAGCCACCTTGCCCTCTGTCTTCTTAACACAAAGAAACCTCCATTCTCTGCCTGAGTTCCCATCCCTTTTCCATGATCCAGAATTTTTCCATAGGCCCAAAGCCAGAATGATTACTAGGGTCTCCTGATTTGTTTTCCTTCCACACGACCACAAGCCCGCACTGCTTACTGTTCCAATGTCTGAAAGCAGTTTTGTATGTATTGTCCAGGGTCCTAGATGTTTATGTCAGGCTGTCAAGTTCTATACCCCTACCTCCTTTCTTGCCAGAAGTCTTACTTGTCTTTTTTAAAGTTGTTTTAGTGATAGTGTTGCTGCAATAATAACTTATTACATACTAATGGAAAGAAGTTCAAACTGCCTTTTTCCTCAGTTTAGTATTGTTTAAGTCTCCTGACTTTAACAATGTCACTAATAAACAACATATGGCTATAAATAAAAATGCTTTTTTAAAAACTCTATTATGATCAAAACCACCAAAGCTGTTAGTGAGTTTCATTTAATATACCAACTGTATAAATAAACCAATAACCACCAATATACTCTTATTAATAATTCATACTTCTATAATTTTAAGTGTTTTTTTTTTAACTAGAAATAAACATTGAAACGTGTGCCATAAGCACATTTATCTTTTAAGGCTCCTCTATTTTCCAGTTTGAGAAATCTCTACTAAATAACCTTCAAAGAATTTAGAATTCATATGTTTGTGTGTAAATATATATATTTGTATATTTATATATTTATATATTATTTATATATATTTATATAATATTACAATGTCATATGTAATAAATTATATAATAAATAAATATAATATTACAATATGACATATGTAATAAATTATATATAACATATATAATTATCTATAATCAATTTACAAGTATGGTGCTCATAACAGCTTCCTTTTCCTGACCTGAAACAGCTGGGCCTCAGACTTTCTATACAAACAAACAATTCAGGTAAAGTTATTTCCGTGGTGCAAAAATAAAGCTTCAGTACGAGTCTTCAGGTTTACTTTCAACAAGTTTGTATCGCATAAACTCATTTGAACTAGAAATTTCATGGCTTCTCTCATGAGAAACATTAAAGCAATGAAGTATAAACTAAAATTATTGAGAAGAGAAATTCAAAAATAGAAAACAGAAGAAAATAGTGTCCAGGTTCTTTTTTTAAAACTAACTTCTCTTACAGAGTGACTATCTCTATGGCTGAAATTGTGCTTGCTTATATTCACACTATTTATAAATCTGTCATAAAGGTTTACCTCAGACCAATGTTACTTAATATTGGGACTGATATATATAACTATATTAAAAGGTTTTTCTGAAACACTTTAACATGAGTGACTTTTAATGGTGAGTGCCAAAGCAAAGTTCTAAGTGGAGATAAAAAGTCTGCTCATAGTCCTATAAATAATAATTTTGCAAGGCTTAATTTCAATATATCCCAACATACGAAAATGGCAAACTAAAGAGGTTTAAAAGGAATTTGTTTGACTTTCTCATATGTCATTTTCCTGTGTCTCACTCTTCAAATAATCCTTTTCCAATAATCCTCAGCTATCTAAACAAGTTCATGTATGGACCCCCTCCAGTGTTGTGTTACTATTCTCTGCTAAAAGCACACCAATGAGCAACGCTAATAAGGTTGCCAGTCATGTAAAGAATGTAGTTGCCATGTGTTCTTATTGTTATCTGGCTGTCTAGTGGTATTAATAGTGACTACTCTTTCGTGCTCATTCCATGAGCTCATAGGACTTTTCCCTACTCCCACTTAATTAAAATGTTCATCCTCCCTAGCTAGCAATTGGGAGACCACTGGTTTTAGTCAGTAACATAACATAAAGGTATAGAAGATACATACGCTGGATTTAAAGTATTAACAGTTTAAAGAATATTTAAATTTCTTTTTTTTTAACACAAAAGAATGAACCACTAGGAAAATAATAGCATTTGAAATGCAAAGTGAACTGCAGAACTGTGGACAGGCATTATTACATGCAGATGATTTCAAACAGGATGAGAAAAAAATTTTTTAAGTTTATTTATTTGCTTTGAGAGAGAGAGAGAGAGAGAGTAGTGGCGGGGCAGAGACAGTTGGGAGAGAGTGGATCCCAAGCAGGCTTCATGCTGTGCTGCCAGTGCACAGCCCAATGGGATGCTCAAACCCAGGAACCATCAGATCATGACCTGACCAAGATCAAGAGTCTGACACTTAACCGAAGAGAAATGATTGAAACAGGTGATACATCAATTTATCCCTAAAAGAGATAATTGTCTAATTTGATAACTACCACATTTAAAAATGACTCCATGGTCAATTCTTTGGTGTTTTATTCATTTGTGAGAAACAGAGCACAAAAGGAGGAGTGGCAGAGGGAAAGAGGGGGACAGAGGATCCACAGCATGCTCCGTGCACAGCAGCGAGCCCAATGTGGGGCTTGAACCCAAGAACCACAGGATCATAAGCTGAAATCAGACGCTCAACTAGCTGAGCCACACAGGTGTCCCTCAAATTCAATTTTTAAGTGAGGATCGAAGCTAATTTGGCTGTTTGAAAATTGGGACTTATATTCATACATATGTGTAGCCCTGGTGATTAGAGACAATTGGGATTATAAATATCCTTTATCACAATCTCGCAAACAGAAGGCTTCAATAGCAGCAAGGATTAATAAAAAACAATTATGTATTGCCCAATGTACAAATACATAAAAGCAAATTGGCACTGAATGTGTCAAACAACTGGTGTTAGTGAATTTCTTCTCTGAAATTGACTTTCAAAGCATATATCATATGTCTACATATAAGAAAACAACTTCCCATAAAGACAAGATAGGACAAACATTTCATTAACCAATTCAACTATTTTCTTCTTTCCTCAATGTTCGTATTTGTTGTTTTTATTATGTTTTTATTATTACAGAGTAGATGTTCATACGGACTTCAAGAAATTTTACTCTTTTCTTTCTACCACTCAATTTCTATGTAGATCCAATTACTCAATAATGTAATTAATGACTTAAAGACAGATTTTATGACTATTTTTTCACCATACTTATCTATTTAAAGAATAATTCTTTAACTTAACATGTGCTATAATTTATGTTGCATTTGTAAAACAATAATCAAAAAATTAAGTTTATTTATTTAAATTTTTTTTTAATGTTTACGTTTGAGACAGAGAGAGACAGAGCATGAGCAGAGGAGGGGTAGAGAGAGAGGGAGACCCAGAATCCGAAGCAGGCTCCAGGCTCCGAGCTGCCGGCACAGAGCCCGATGCAGGTCTCGGACTCACCAGCTGTGAGATCATGACCTGAGCCGAAGTCGGACACTCAACCCACTGAGCCACCCAGGCGCCCCTAAGTTTATTTATTTATTTTGAGAGAGATGGAGATAGCACAAGTGGGGAAGGGGCAGAAAGAGAGGAAGAGAGAGAGAGAATCTCAAGCAGGCTCCACACCCTCAGTGCAAAGCCCAATGCAAGTGTGGAACTCACAAAACTGTGAGATCGTGACCTGAGCAGAAACCAAGAGTCGGACGCTTAACTGACTGAGCCACCCAGGCAACCCTGTAAAAAGTAATTTAAACTAACTTTCATGTCTGTCATTATAATGCTTATTTCCTGACCTTTTTGTCACAGCTTTTCACTTCTTAAATGTTTTCACCCTCATTTTACAAATGTATTTCATTATGTATTGATTTCCAGAAGGTGATTTGAATGGTTTCTCAGTCCCTAAAGACATACATAAATTTTTCTGACTTTCCAAAACAAATGATAATAGGACTGATTATATATTCTTAGCCCCTCTATAGTCTTTTCAAAAATATTTAAATAGTATTCAATTGTCTTTTGGCATTTAGTATCATTGAGAAAGTGTATAAGAAATCTAATTTTTGTTCTGTAGCTGGCAAATATTTTGACCCTGCATATTTCTATTTTCTGGGAAAGCTCACAGTGTTATTCACATCACTGTTATTGACCTGTTTTCTTTCTTCAGTGATGTGGAGGAATCTATTCCCATCCATGTTTTCACAATGGACAGGTTACAGGGTGGTTTTTGCCTCTGCCCATTTAGCCATTTCTTAAAACTATAGCAGATAATATCACTCGTAACCCAACTTATTGTGTCTAATAGACACTCATCTCATGTGCTTCCTCCTCAACTGAAGTAGAATCTCCCCACCCCCAACACACACACACACACACACACACACACACACACACACACTATTTTAACTTATGAAATACAGTACATTTCACATTCTTCACTACCACAGATCTTAATGTCCATGTACGTCGACTGGACTATTATACTAATGAAGTCAATAAATCACTTCCTCATCTTCACTCACCCATAGCATTCTCCTAATTTGTATCTCATTGGCTTTGTAATGGAGAATGGAAACAACAACAACAACAACGTTATGTACATGGGAGAGTGAGATTAGAGGTAACCTCAGTACATTAGTTATCTACTACTCTATAAAACTTACCACCAAACATGAGGCTCAAACACTAACAAATGTTTATTATCTCACAATTTCTGGGTCAGGAGTTTTATAGAGGCTTAGTTGGATGATTCTGACTCAGGTTCTCTCATGAATTGGTAGTGAGGGTGTTAAGCTAGGGATGCTGTTGTCTCAAGACTTAATGGGTCTAGAGAATCCACTTCCAGGATGGCTCGCTCACATAAATGCCAAGTCATTCATGTGACTCCATGTGATCTGCTGGCAGGAGGTCTCAGTCCCTTGACATCTTGATCCCCCCAGAGAACTGCAGAAGTGCACAAATCTTGGGTTTGGCGTCCCCAACAGTGATTGACTCATGAGAGAACAAGATGAAGGTAGCAGTCTTTTATGATGTGAACTCAGAAAAAACAGTGTAATTTCTACAATACTTCATTGGTTACATAGGTGAGCTGTAAATGCAGAAAGAATTGTACATGGATGTGAATGCTAGTCAAAAGGATCATTAGGGACCATCTTGGCAGCTTAAATCATCCCTATCTTTCTCACAAATAGCCAGCAGAAGAAAATTCACCTATTTTTGTGTTTGGAGCAGGCTTTGCATTGCTAAACCCCAGAGCAAAGAGCGTCTGAATATTAAATCACCTGACTTTTTCAGGTATTTATATCTTTTTTTTTTTTCCTGTGGGAATACTTCTTACATCAGTGATCTTGGATTTGTTGAGTATTTGGACCTGATTTCTCGAATGGCTTGTGTTTAGTAAATATTTTGTCCTAATTCTGATAATGAAAATTCTAAATGCCAATGTTGTGAGTCTTCAATTTTTTGTCTTTATATAACTTAATTTTGAAGAAATTGATCCAGCGATTAATAGTCGTATATACTTCCTATTATCCAAATAAAAGTAAGTCTAAACTTGGTAACCTGTTTTATTAATTTACATTTAGTAAAATCAATGTTAAGACTTTTAATGTTATTAAAACTAATTAAGTGTTAAGAAATCTTAAGATCTTATCTACGCATAGAAAATTATCAGTAAGTCTATTTATTATCAATATACTTTTAATTTTAATCATATTATATGTTGTTGGCACAATTATATGAAAGGAGTACAAACCAAGAACATGACCATAAAAGAATGTAAACTAGCTGGACAACATATATACAGTAAAAGGAAGTTTAAAGATAAAACACACTAGTTTTTCAGAGAATGGAAAGTTAAAGGTAGATTCATTAAGACTGTAAAATTTTTAGATAAAATATTAAGAAAAAACAATATTCAGAAAAATTGAATAATCCTTTTGGTGATTTCTTATTCGGTTGACTTATTTTTGAATGTTATACCATATTAAGAAAAAAAAAGATTTAAAAGATGGGCTGCAAGTCATATTCATGACTATTTTAAGTAAAGTATAAGGACTATACTTATAACTCCACTTGCTGATTTTGATGATATAATATCTGATAACAGAAATTTTTAGTACCACATAAAACATTGAATTATTTCTTTTCCAAGATTGAAATACTATTTTTCTTCCCTGGTGTGATGTTGAAGCTTTAAAGTCTTGTCATTGATATTGTGTTTCATCTGCAGTGATCCACACTTGAATAATAAAATGGTAGTTGCTGACAAAAAAACAGGTAAGAAAAATGCTTGTCTTGCTGATTTATGTACATCTTACATTTATATATAATCCTGCCTGAATCTATGTCATAATATGGAAGAGTGTGAAAAACTATGAATTTTTTCCTGATATGCAACTATAAAATCTACTTCTTATATTTTATCCTTGAAAGAAATTTTACCCTAATACATTATCTCTAGTAAATGATGTAAGTAGCATTAAGAAGAATCAAGTGGAAAGTGTGAATTAAAGTTACTAAGTAAAGTACTAGTAGCTGTATTTTTAAACATTTTTTAAATGTTTTATTTATTTTTGAGAGAGACAGAGACAGAGTGTGAGCGGGGCAGGGTTAGAGAGAAAGGGAGACAGAATCCGAAGCAGGCTCCAGGCTCTGAGCTGTCAGCACAAAGACCAACGCAGGGCTCTAACTCACAAACCGCGAGATCGTGACCTGAGCCTAAGTTGGATGCTTAACCAACTGAGCCACCCAGGCACCTAACTACTAGTAACTATATTGAAATTTTGATTAGAGATGATCCCCTTTTATTTGATTCATTTTCTATAATTCAATTGTGGGAAATACCGACATTTTGCTTTAAGTCTAACTAAATTTCTCAAAAACCATATTCTCTCTTTCTATCCAAACTGATTTATAGTTTTTTCTCTTTCCTTTCTTCTATCTAGCCTAATGAATTAACCCCTTAATTTTTTAAGCAGATTCATAATCATTTGAAGATCACAACGTTTAAATAACAAGCATACTAAAACCTGTTAACCCAATTATTTTGGAAATATGGTGGCACCTTCAAATGGGCATATATTTAAAAAAAATCTACAATTTAATAGATTCAGTCAGTAATCTCTCCCTCAATATGAAGTTAATACTCTTCCCTGAGATAGGCGGACAACTGGATTTGTGGCCAAATAATTGATACAATATTGTGATTTTTTTGTTTTAATATATTATATTGTCTCTTAAAAACATCAATTATTTTTACTTACAAAATAACTCATGTTATCCCTAGTTTCTAGGCTTATGGTAGATAGATTATTACTTGTAAATAATAATTATCAATATAATGCCAAGTTTATACACAATATAAAGTTGGAATATTTAAAAGAAAATTATACTTAATTAAGAAAACAATAAGAACTTCGATCTTGAAAATTTCTTCCACATGACTTTAAAATCAACAGTGAGTGGCGCCTCGGTGACTAAGTCAGTTAAGTGTCTAACTCCCGGTTTCAGCTCAAGTCATGATCTCACCTTTCATGAGTTTGAGCCCCACATCGGGCTCTGGGCTGGCAGTGCAGAGCCTGCTTGGGATTCTCTGTCTCCTTTCTCTCTGCCTCTCCTCCCTTGTTCTTGTTCTCTGCCTCTCTCAAAATAAATAAACAAACAAAAATAACAGTGAAATTTTCTCTCTTTATTAGAAGCTTATAAAACAAATATATTATTAAAACTAAAATGGATATTTATAGGTAGAGTGTTTATTATTTGTGTCCACAAAAGTGTGATTTCACAAAGAAGAAAATACTGCATTGCATGACTGTGATCTAATATAAGAATGCCAAACTTAGGAAACAAAAATTTCCAAATATATATGTTGTAAATCTGTATAAAACCTAATATTGTAGATATGTTTGTGTTCAAGAAAGTGTATTTTGACTAAACTGATTATCTAAGTTGGGAAACCTCACATTTTAATTTATAACGTATGACTTTATACTTGCTTTTTTTATTGGCCTTCTTCTCCAAACTTCCCACAATATTAATGATATAAATTGAAATGATTAAGCAGAATATTAAAACTGGCTAACACATTCAAGAGTCAAACTAAAAAACATACTTCTATGTTAATGATTGCCAGCTGAATATTGATACATCTATGAAGATCCCAAAAGTCTGACTTATGGAGGGCTCCTGGGTGGCTCAGTCGGTTAAGCCTCCAATTTCAGCTCAGGTCATGATCTCAGGTTTGTAGGTTCGAGCCCCACACCGGGCTCTGTGCTGACAGCTCAGAGCCTGGACCCTGCTTTAGATTCTGTGTCTCCCTCTCTCTCTGCTTCTCCCCCGCTCACACTCTGTCTCTCTGTCTCTCTCAAAAAAATAAATAAGTAAAATAAATAAACAAACATTTAAAAAAATTGACTTCTGAAATCTAGTCTCTAGCTTAGAAAGCCTAGGCTTTAGATGCTATGTGTTATTGCTTCTGTGCTATTTGCATGGATTTGGGGGTAACATAAAAAGACAAAATATAATAAGTGTTGGTGAGAATGTGGAGGAAAGGAAACCCTTGTACACTTTGGTGGAAATGTAAACTGGTAGGGCCACTATGGAAAACTTTATGAAAGTTCTTCAAAAAATTAAAAATGAACCTGCTATATGATCCAGCATTCCACTACTGAATATTTATCCAAAGAAAGCAAAAACATCAATTCAAAGAGATATTACATTAGCCAAGATGGAAAAAACACAAGCATGTCAAGTGGTAGATGGATATATAAAGAATATGTGAGATATGTATATGAGATATATATACAGAAAGAATAATTATACATAATAATGGAACTATTATATACATAATGGAATATTACTCAGCCATAAAAAAGAAGGGTATTTAACCATTTGCAACAACATGGATGGACTTACAGGGTATTATGCCATGTGAAATTAGTCAGAGGAAGACAAATACTGCATGATTTCAGCTATATGTGGAACCTAAAAAACAAACATATGAAACAAAAGAGATTGATAGATATAGGAAACAAACTGATGTTTACCAGAGTGAGAATGGGTTGGAGGGAGGCAAAATAGGTTGAGGGGATTAAGTGGTACCAACTTATAGTTATAAATAAGTCATGGGAATGTAATGCACAGCATAGGGAATATAGTCAATAATACTGTAATAACTTTGCATGGTGATAGATGGTAATTAGACAATGTGGGAATCATTCCATAGTGTACAAAAATAGCAAATCACTATCATGTACACATGAAACCAACAGCATATTGTATGGCTATAATAAATAAATAAATAAATAAATAAATAAATAAATAAATAAAACTTGGAATGGAAAAACATGTGGCTTATCGAGTGGCTTATCAGAGAACTTTTGTAATGTTAATAAAAAGATCTTTCCCATATGATTTTTTCTCAAAGGAAGTTGGATATATGAGGATCAAAGTGTAAAAGCAGAAGGCAAATTACTGGTAATAAGCAATGTTGAGGAAATGTTAAAAAGTATGATTGAATATGTACACTTTTTAATTAATTTCTTTTAATTTTTATTTTTTACAAGTGTTTATTTAAATTCAGTTAGCATACAGTGTATTGTTAGTTTCATGTGTAGAATTTAATGACTCATTTACATACAATACCTGGTGCTTGCCACAAGTGACCTCCTTAATACCCATCACACACTTAACCCATCCCCAAGCTCACCTCTCCTCCAGCAACCTTCAGTTCTTTCTGTATAGTTAAGAGCCTGTTTCCTGGTTTGCCTCCTTCTCTCTTTTTTCCCCCTTATTGAACATGTGCATTTTAAATTATCACCTTCCAATCACTGTTGGTTGTATTTCAACAGAATGGGTGAAAGGGAAGTATGTAAATTACCAATTATTTTTTAAAGAAATTCTGGTGGCAGTTTGTTAAGCAAATTTGCCACTTGGTGGAGAAAGAACTCATGAATTTTCCCCAGGGTCAAATGGGTACTGCAGAAGGAAATCAAACTTAAGTTGTTTTTGAAACTCTGCAGCAAAGAAGGCTGCCTGCAGACACACAATGGCAGCCTTGGGAGAAAACAGTTGAAGATGTACTATCTGGGACATAAATGGTAAAGAGATTTTGGTATCAGGGACAAGGGGTCACGGATTTGCCCTAAGACGACAGTCAGTGTTTGGGTACCTGTTATACAAGGGGATACTTAATAATTAAAAGAGAATTTTACACAGTACCAGGTAAGGACAAATCATTTCATCCTGTTACTCTTCCTTCTTCTGTCCCCTCCTCCCACCCATCCAACATCAAAGGGTTTACAGGAGATGCAGAGGCAGAAAAAGAACGAACAGTTCACGGCTGCCACCATCTTTGTAAGTCAGCCTGAGATGTGGTGAGAGGAGATGCTTTCAACTACAAGAATTAATGTCACAGAATAGGACACCATCAACAAAATGAAAAGGCAACTTGTGGCATAAGAGAAAATATTTGCAAACCACATATCCAATAATGGCTCAATAACCAAAATACACAAAGAAGACTCGGTGGTAAAAAACAAACAAACAAACAAAAACAAACAGCCCAATTAAAAATGGGCAAAGGATCTGAATAGACATTTTCCCAAAGACATACAAATGGCCAACAGGTGTGTGAAAAGGTGATCAACATCACTAACCATCAAGGAAATGCAAATCAAAATCAAAATCAGATATCTCACATCTGTTAGAATGGCTATTATCAGAAAGAAGACATAACAAAGGCCGGCCAGCATGTGGAGGAGAGGGAACCCCTGCACATTAGCAGTGGGAATGTAAACTGGTAAAGCCACTATGGAAAACAATGTGGAGGCTCCTCAAGAAAGAACTGCCATTTGATCTAGCAATCCTGCTTCTAGGTATGTATCCAAAGGATATGAAAAGAAGATATTGAAGAGATAGTTGTACTATCATGTTCATTGTTGTATTATTCACAAAAGCCAAGGTATGGAGACAACCTAGGATGAATGGATAAAGAAAATATGATATATCATTATATAGATATATACCATTATATATCATTATGTTTATACTTTTACATATATTTATATATAAAACAATAAAATTATATATGAATATAATCTTTATCAATATAATTTATATAACATAATACATACAGTATAATGTATAATATATATTGTATATAATATATGTGATATATATAATAGAGTATAATTCAGCCTTAAAAGAGAAGAAAATCCTGTCATTTGGGACAACATGGATGAAACTGAAAAGAATTTTGCTAAGTGAAATAAGCAAGACAGAGAAAGACAAATATTGCATGGTATTACTTATAGTGGAATATAAAAATCAATTTTAAAAAGTGCCACTCATGAAACAGTAGAAAAATGAGGGGAAATAGGGAGAGAATGGGTAAAAGATAGAAATTTTCAATTGTAGGAAAAATAAGGTCTGAGGATTTAATGTATAACATGGTGATGACTATTGTTGATAACATTGTATTTTATAATTGAAATTTCCTCAAAGAGAAGAATGTAAACGTTCTGGCCAGGGGGCCCTGGGTGGCTCAGTCAGTTGAGCATCTGACTCTTGGTTTCAGCTTAGGTCTTGATCACACAGTTCGTGGGTTCGAGCTCCACATCCAGCTCTGCAACTGGCAGCATGGAACCTGCTTGGGATTCTCTCTCTTCCTCTCTCTATGTCCCTCCCCTGCCTCTCTCAAAATAAATAAACTTAAAAACAATTTTTTAACGTTCTGGCCAAAAAAAAAAAAAAAAAAAAGCTAAACATGTGAGGTAGGGAGAAGAAATCCTTTCACAATGTAAATGTATAGCAAATCAATATTTGTACACTTTAAATAACTTAAAATTGTATTTGAAATTTTACCACAATATAGATTAGAAAAAAAATAAGTTAATGCTCAGATTCCCAGTGGGGAGATCAGTTTAAATTGAGATGTTACCAGGCCACAAGGAACTAGATCCAAAACTGAATTTAAAGATAGTGATGAGGGAGCATGGGGCAGGCTGAGGACGAAGTACAAGCTAGCCCACCACCTCCCCCAGGGTGGGGTATGTATTATATTCCTCAGGCACTCCTGGCTGCCCCCAAAAAAATGAAAGGAAAGAAAAAAGTGTTTAACTGACAGCGATCACAGAGATCACAGTCATACAGGACATGGGTCTCCATCAGTTTACAAATATCTTAGTAATTCTAAGAAAAAGGCAATCTTATCAACGGCCCAATCTCCAGAAACCTGTAGACCCAGTTTTCTGGAGCCCCAACATGACCCCTCCATAGTGATATGGGGAAAAAAGGCAAGAAGGAAATGGCAGGTAAAATTAAATTTTGTTATAACCTCAGCCCATTGACAAATACTTGAGGCAAATATAGAGTATAACCCTCTGCCATCCTAATGTTAATGCCTTACTAGAGGGAAGACAACCTTAGCTTGACAATAGCAAGGCCTCAAGTATCTTAGGAGTCCTCTTTAGCATATCAAAGTCCTCTGGAGGCCTCCCATTTGACTCTACTCCCCCAACTTCATAGTATATAGGCGCCACTCTTTGCAACCCCAGTGCACTTCTTTCTGCCTATGGGTCCTATCCCTGTGCTTTAATAAAAATCACCTTTTTGCACCAAAGGTGTCTTCAAGAATTCTTTCTTGGCCATCAGTTCAGGACCCCATGAACTCCCCATCACCCCAAAACCTCATCAATAGCAGTGAGAAAAGGGGTGCAAGGGGTGCCTGGGTGAATCATTCATTAATCTTCCCACTCTTGGTTTCAGCTCAGGTCATGATCTCATGGTTTATGAATTTGAGCCCCTCATCAGGCTCTGCACTGTTAGTGCAGAGCCTGCTTGCAATTCTCTCTCTCTCCCTTTCTCTCTGCCCCTCCCCTGCTCCTGCTCTCTCTCTCTCTCTCTCTCAAAATAAAGAAATAAACTTAAAAAATAGACCAAAAAAAAAAAAAAGCAGTGAAAAAAAAATCAAAATAGAAAACAAAAATAGAAATTTTCCTGTGTTCCTATTTCTACATAGGCTGAAAGTGCCTACTCTTTCAGGGATTCACATTTTGTAAAATAAATAGTAGCAATGATATTATCCAAGGAATATTCTACTTTTAAGATTAAAATCTAGATTAAAAAAAATATTTACTTATTTTGAGAGGGAGAGAGAGTGCTTGCACACACAAACAGAGGAGGGGCAGAGAGAGGGAGAGAGAGAATTCCAAGCAGGCTCTGAGTTGTCAGCACAGAGCCCAATGTGGGGATCATTCTCACAAACTGTGAGATCATGACTTGAGCCAAAACTAAGAGTCCAGCACTTAACTGGTGGAGCCACCCAGGCATCCCAAGATTTTTTTTTTTTTTTTTTTTTTTAACCAGGAATTTCTCCTGACATTCTTATCATACCAAGATGAAGAGTTCCTCTAACTGTTAGGTACTGCAGACCCTGATGAGGAACCTCACCAACTTGTTAACAGTAACCACATTGGGAATGAATGTGTTTAGAATACATCACAATTTTTAAATGCTTTAATTTCTGTAGATGTGCCTCAGGGGCCATCAATGGGTGAGGGTGGCTTAGGGGCAGAACTCTAAAGTCTAACCTAGTTTCATTAGCAGTAGTTCCTTTTATAGCTGGATATACGTTGAGTATACACATTTCTTAGTATGCATATACATAGTATATTTATTTCTTAGTATACTTTCTTTAAAAGAAAGATTTCAAAGCTAAAATACATTACATATTGGAAATATTATCAAGATTACTGGGATTATACCAAAACAAAGCACAGGAATAAAAAGTTTATTCACATGGAATCAAACAAATGTTAAAAATAAAGTCAGCACCCAGTGAATAAATAAACTGTAAAATGGAATTAAAAGATAAACATGTACTTTTAACTGATAAGTTTACTGCTTTGCTAAAACAAATTATTTCATTAAAATATGTGATTTTTCTTTACCAAGGGTTCTTCTTTGAGACTTAATAGTGTAAACATGGATCAGAGATTATCAGTATCAATTCAATAAAATCAGGGGAAAAAATGGTTTGGACCATTTGCTTTGATTTCTGGGCCACAGTTGCCATTTACTGCACGTTATTTTTCTTTGAAGTTTTAATTGCATGTGAATTGACCCAATTTAATGCATGATTTTGTATTCATTTACTCTAGTTTCCTCTGTTCCTCTCCAGTTCCTTCTTCTACTTACATTCCACCAAACGACACTCAAGTCGCTTTTGTATACTGTGAAATAGAGCCAGTGAAGACAAATATAATTTTAACAGTACTGTCTATTCCTAATGTATAATTTAAACAATCTTTTATGTTGTTACTAAAATGTTCTCTCAGGATAAATTAGTATCTCTATAGAAAATTGACTCATTCGTCTAACCTTACCTTTCCAAAAGTTTACAACTAATATAATTAAAATAATTAATGAAAATTAAATAAACAATTAAAATTAATTAAAATAATTAAAATAATTCCTGTGAGGACAAAAATAAAAACTTAATATTAAGAATAACAGACATATTATCAATTACCAATAAGTGCATTTCATTGATTAATAATTAATTAATGTCTATGCAATTTACATGTCTAAAGCTCTTTTTGCGAGAGTCTTATTGGAAAGGAATGCATTCTGGTTATTTGATTTAAATATTACATTTTTTTACAAAATTTAAAGTCTATATATATTTTTTTCTTTTTTTTAAAAAACGTTTCTTTATTTTTGAGAGACAGAGCGTGAGCGGGGGTGGGGCAGAGACAGAGGGAGACACAGAGTCCTAAGCAGGCTCCAGGCTCTGATTTGTCAGAGTCAGGGTGGATGCGGGGCTCCAGCTCACAAACCATGGGATCGTGACCTGGGCCAAAGTTGGAAACTTAATCAAAAGAGGCACCCAGGAGCCCCTAACGTATTTTTTTATAGTTACTTTAAAAAGTTCCCAGGGCACCTGGGTGGCTCAGTGGGTCAAATGTCTGACTCTTGATTTTGGCTTAAGTCATGATTTCACAGTTTGTGAGAACAAGCCTTGCATGGGGGGCTCTGTGCTAATGCAGAGCCTTCTTGGGATTCTCTCTCCCTCTCTCTCTGCCCCTCCCCTGGTCTCTCTCTTTCTCCCCAAGCAAACTTTAAAAAAGTAAAGTAGAGAAGAGTAGAGTAGAGTAAGCAAAACAAAGCAAAGTAAAATAAAATAAAATAAAATAAAATAAAATAAAATAAAATAAAATAAAATAAAATCAATAAAATGTTTGCAAAGCAGAGCAAACATTTATTAGAGTTTACAGGTAAAAACAATTACAAAGCATAGAGGTAAAAGACTTCCTGGCCCTCAATATATTTTAAACCCTTGATGAAGAAAGACCCAAGAGTAAAATTAACTTGTGTTAGCACAATTTGAAATGGTCTCAAATATTGTCCAATAGATGGTGCTTTGAATAATACATCTTATCTATATTTTAATTTTATGTTAATAATTTCTGTGGGAAATTTGGAAAAATATTTAAAGTTATTATTCCTGATATTGGAGGTTAGCATCAGGGGACAAGGATATTAAAATCAATAGTGTATTTTCTCAATCGCCATTTGCTTTTATTTTTAATAGGTTTAATACAAGTTTGATGTTTTCCCCAGAAAAATAAAATGTGTTGAGTCCTATAAATGTGCAACTTACTGTTCATATTACTCTCATATCAATGGATTTATATAATGCCAGCTGTTCTTTTATTAAAATGGTTTTAATACTTGTGAAAGATAGCAAAACACTGAAGGCAGTAAGCATCTGAGGCTTCTAATTATGCATAGCACAGGTAGAGCTGAGGAATTAAAAATAGAGTGACTTAAAATTTAAAATGTTCGAAAAAGTATATTGTGAATTAAGAAGATGAGAAATGTTTTGATAAAGGTAAAATTATACTTTCCAGCCCATTTTTCTTTAAGTCTTGAGTATACAAAGAATCTTAACATACTATCTATGGGAATTTATGATCATGCTAAAACTGCACATAAACGTTGTGTCTGTGGATTGGAAGGGGATGGGGAAGAATTGGGGTGGAGGAACAGGTCAGTTGGGTAATGTTTTCTTAAATAGCTTTATTGATATATAATTGATATACAAAAACTGCATGTATTTAATGTGTAATATTTTATATATTTGGACATACGCACATACCCATGAAACCATCACTACAATCAAGGGGTTAGTGATATCCATCACCTCCAAAAGCTTCTTTGTGCCTTTTTGGTTTTTATGTTTGTGTGTGTCTTTTGAGGTAAGAACACTTAATATGAGATCTGCCCTCCTACCAAATGTCTAAGTGCACATAAAGTTCTCTGCTTCTGTGAGTCTGTTGTTTTAGATGCCTCATATAAATGGTATCATGCAGTATTTCTCCTTGTGTTATTGGATTATTTCACTTAGCATAATGTCCTCCAAATTCAGATCCTGTTAGAGATGACAGGATTCCCTTCTATTTAAGGCAGAATAGTATTCCATCACATGTACATACCACATTTTATGTTTCTACTTATCTGTTGATGGCCATTTACGTTGTTTCCATATCCTGGTTATTATGAAAAATGTTGCAACAAACATGGAAGTCAAGATATTTTTTTGAGATCCTCATTTCAATTATTTTGGATATATACCCAGAAGTTATATTGATCATACATATATCTGTCAAGGGGGCTAATACCCAAAATATTTCAAGTCTTTTAACTCAATAGCAAAAACAAAAACAGGGGCGCCTATAAATGGTTAAGTGTCTGACTTCAGCTCAGGTCATGATCTCACAGTTCGTGGGGTCAAGCCCCGCATCGGGCTCTGTGTTGACAGCTCAGAGCTTGGAGTCTGCTTCAGATTCTGTGTTTCCTTCTCTTTTCCTCTCCCTTGCTCATGTGCTGTCTCTCTCTGTCTCTCAAAAATAAATGAATGTTAAAAACATTTAAAAAAAACAAACAACCCCCCCAAAACAAAAACAAAACAGAACAAACAAAATAAATAACCAGATAAGGAATAAACAAAGGACTTGAATAAACATTTCTTCAAAGAAGACATAAAAATGGCTAACAGGTATATCAAAAGGTGCTCAATATCACTAATTAGCAGGGAAATGCAAATCAAAACCACATTCATGTATCACCTAACACCTGTTACCATGACTATTATTTAAAAAAAAAACAAACAGGAGCTCCTGGGTGGCTCAATTGGTTGAGTATCCAACTCTTGGTTTCGGCTCAGGTCATGATCTCACAGTTCTTGAGTTGGAGCCCTGCACTGTGTTCTCTGCTGGTGTATTCTCTGTCTCCCTCTCTCTCTCTCTGTCCTTCTGCTTCTTGCTCTGTCCCTCTCTTTTTTTTTTTTCAAAAATAAATACAAAAACAAACAAAAACAAATGACAATATGTTGGACAGGATGTAGAGAAACTGAAATTCTTGTGCACTGTTGGGAATGTAAAATGAAAATAATATGGAAGTTCTTCTAAAAGTTAAAAATATAATTACTGAGTCTGGGTGGCTCAGTTGATTGAGCAATAAACTTTTGATTTTGGCCCAGATCATGATCCCATGCTTCTTGGGGTGAGCCCCCTGTTGGCCTCTGCTCTGACAGCACAGAGCCTGCTTGGGATTTTCTCTCCATCTCTCTGCCCTGCCCCCACTCATGAAATAAATAAACATTAAAATACATATATAATATTATATATATATATATATATATATATATATATATATATATATATATATATATATAATTACCATCTGATCCAGCAGTCTCACTTTTGGGTGTATGTCTAAAAGAATGGGGGTGCCTGTGTTGTTCAGTCAGTTAAGCATCCGACATTGGCTCAGGTCATGATCTCATGGTTCGTGAATTTAAACCCCATGTCGGTCTCTGTGCTGACAGCTCAGAGCCTGGAGCCTGCTTGCATTCGGTGTCTCCCTCTCTCTCTGCCTCTCCCCTGCTTGTGTTCCTTCTCTCTCTTTGTCAAAAAATAAACATTTAAAAAATTTTAAAAGAATGGATAATGTTTTAAGTTTTCAATAAACTGGCTCTCTGACACAAACAAGTTTAAAGATAAGTTTAATTTCACATCTAATGTACTTAATAAGAAATAAATAATAATATAATATTTATTTGAAATATAGATATCCCTATTAAGACCCATTAAATCAAGGAACTGTTGTTATATTCATATTAATCAATTGAACAAATATAGTAGTTTTACAAATAGCATCCTTATTCCACAAATTTAGAGTTTAAAGATAAACTTCCAGTTTGACAGACAACAAAAGAGAAAAGCACAGCACTAAAGCTCATTATACATGAAATTAGAGGGAAAACCATGGTGACAAACTGAAAATCATTTTATAAAGTCATTACTGTAAAAAAAAAACAGAAACAAAGAAAACACCATGGTGTGCTATATCTCAGACTTAAAACAAGCTCTTGACATATCACTCTTTTAGTACTGGGGAATCTGCCTGAATTTATTTTTGCTGTTGATAATTGCAAGCAATATAATTGTGTAATTGGCTAATTGCAGGTTCAGTGAGCCTTGCTTCCTCTAAAATGATCGGCAGATGGAAAATTGTTTATAAAATTATTTTCACATAATAAAAAGTATGTGTTTAAATTCTATAAAGAAGAAAACCCTTATGTTAAACTCTGTCTTCATATTTAACACAATTGACAAAGTTATGTAGACAATGTCATAACTATTAAATCCAGTAAAAATGTCTTCTTTTCCAAGAGAATTTCCACAATTAAAATATTTTCTCACAAAAGACTAAGGAAAAATTAAGCAGTGGGAAGTAGGTAAGGAAGTATATACAAATTTCCTATAATAAGGCACTTGGTTATCAGACAGTCTGTTAATTGAGACAAGCTAAAAAATAATAAGAAACTACAAGTATTTGACAAAGTAACTTAAACAAAGAGAGAGGTACAAACACTTGAGAATCTTTATGAGAAGAGGTTGGGAGTTACAGCAAAATTGTACCACCAAAATAAAGCAAAGAATGCTGGAGATTACAGAATATATAGTAATATGCCAAACGGCATAAGTTCTGATTAAAGCAACATGAGATGTATACCTCTTGAACAATATTCCTTTTTGAAAAAGACACTAAGGTTTATAGTTTCTTAAGAATATTTTATAGGACACTGGTGAAGCCATTAACAACTTGTATTGTTTATTAAATAAAACCTTTTAGAAGTTTAGTAAGGTATCATTAAAAAAACCTGACATTATCTGATTGCAGAGGCTAAGACTTCCAATACTATGTTGAATAACAGTGGTGAGAGTGGACATCCCTGTTTTGTTCGTGACCTTAGGGGAAAGCTCTCAGTTTTTCCCCATTGAGGATGATATAGCATTGGGTCATTCATATATGGCTTTTATGATCTCGAGGTATGATCCTTCTATCCCTACTTTCTTGAGGGTTTTTTCAAGAAAGGATGCTGTATTTTGTCAAAAGCTTTCTCTGCATCTATTGAGAGGATCATATGGTTCTTGTCCTTTCTTTTACTCATGTGATGATCATGTTAATTGTTTTGAGATATTGAACCAGCCCTGCATCCCAGGTATAAATCCTATTTGGTTGTGGTGAATAATTTTTTTAATGTATTGTTGGATCCGGTTGGCTAATATCTTGGGGATTTTTGCATCCATGTTCATCAGGGAAATTGGTCTACAGTTCTCCTTTTTAGTGGGCTCTCTGTCTGGTTTTGGAATCAAGGTAATGCTGGCTTCATAGAAAGAGTTTGGAAGTTTTCCTTCCATTTCTATTTTTTGCAACAGCTTCAAGACAATAGTTGTTAACTCTTCCTTAAATGTTTGGTAGAATTCCCCTGGAAAGCTATCTGGCCCTGGACTCTTGTTTTTTGGGAGATTTTTGATTACTAATTCAATTTACTAACTGGCTATGGGTCTGTTCAAATTTTCTATTGCTTCCTGTTTCAGTTTTGGTAGTGTATATGTTTCTAGGAATTTGCCCATTTCTTCCAGATTGCTCATTTCATTGGCATATAATTGCTCATAATATTCTCTTATTTTTTTTTGTTTATTTCTGCTGTGTTGGTTGTGATCTCTCCTCTTTCATTCTTGATTTTATTTACTTGGATCCTTTCCTTTTTCTTTGTGATCGAACTGGCTAGTGGTTTATCAATTTTGTTAATTTTTTCAAAGAACCAGCTTCTGGTTTCATTGATCTGTTCTACTGTTTTTTGGGTTTTGATAGCATTAATTTCTGCTCTAATCTTTATTATTTCTTGTCTTCTGCTGTTTTGGGTTTTATTTGCTGTTCTTTTTCCAGCTCTTTAAGGCGTAAGGTTAGGTTGTATATCTGAGATCTTTCTTCCTTCTTTAGGAAAGCCTGGATTGCAATATACTTTCCTCTTATGACCGCCTTTGTTGCATCCCAGAGGTTTTGGGTTGTGGTGTTATCATTTTCTTTGGCTTCCATATACTTTTCAATTTCCTCTTTAACTTCTTGGTTGGCGCATTCATTATATAGAAGGATGTTCTTTAGTCTCCAAGTATTTGTTACCTTTCCAAATTTTTTCTTATGGTTGATTTCAGTTTCAAAACATTGTGGTCTGAAAATATGCACGGTATGATCTCGATCTTTATCTAAAGAATTATGAAATAAAAGGTGGATGGTTTTCATTTTGTATCAATTGTTTTGGATTTGAAAACTAAGAATACAGCATTACAATTCAGTTGCCATCTTATTGATGACAACACATTCGAGTTTATGACATTTTTACAAACAAAACTTTAGTTTTTCTTCCACATTCAAGAATAATGATGAATATCAAATCATTATGTTGTACACCTGAAACTAATGTTATGTTATATATCACTTATAAATTGTGACACACACATATATAATGATGGTGAAGAATAAAGCATATTATGAAAAAATTCCCAATCTGTGTTTCTTTAATTGGAATGTTATTACCATATTAAGTAATCTTACTGATACACATCAATCATTATTTTAAAGTACCTACTTCTCATTATCAAGAATTTAAGAGAATTGTAGCAAGGAAGACAAATGGGATAGTCCACTTGGACAACATCTTATTTGACTCATAATTTAAAGCCAGTTTTTGGCTCTGCAGTGTTAATTATCTGTTTTTGTTAACCAAATAAAGGTCCCTGTGAAATGATCTCAAACTATACAATTCAAAAGTGATCATTGTATGAAATAAGATGCTAGAGTATTGTTATGTCACAATGTGAAATGTTAACTCTAAATTAAATTGAAATATCTGGTAATACAAATAAACTGTAACTGTAAACACTCAAACACACACACACACACACACACACACACACACACACACACACACACTGCCAGAAAAAAAATCTGTTATAATATGAAGGCTGTTTGATGTTTATAAAATCAGAATAAGGGGAGTGGTTGTATCACTCAAATACAGTTTGGCATCAAACACTTAAGCCTATTACAGCTCTTTTCATAATAAGAATATACCTTCCTCTGGTCTGGCAAGTTCAGCCATGGGGTAAAGCACTAACTTGCAATGTGAGTTCCATTTTTATATTTAATATAAAAAGCCATGATAAAATCCATTTTTCCTCTTACATGTATGAAAACATATCTCTTTAAGATAACTGTATATGTAAATAATATTACCCATCACATATTAACATCTCTTATCATTTAACTGTTGAATTTAACATCTCACCTAGACTTCAATTAATAACAACAACAATAAGAATCAAGGAGCCTCTTTAAAGAGAAAAAAAATGCCAGGAGCTTAACATTTTCTTTAATACACTTATATAACTTGAGAGAGAGAGGGAAAGAGAGAGAGAGAAAGAGAAAGAGAGATCCTAAGACAAAATAGATACTTTCTCTGATGAAAAAAATTTCCTTTGCATCAACAGCAAATATATATATATATATATATATATATATATATATATATATATACCATCCACTTTCAAACCTTTTTAATATATATATATATATATATATATATATATATATACACACCATATATATATATATACCATCCACTTTCAAAACTTTTTAATATATATATATATGTATATATATATACACATATATATGTATATATATATATACAGAAAATATATATATGTGTATATATATACATATATATATATACACATATATATATATATTAAAAAGTTTTGAAAGTGGATGGTATGCTTTTCATACTCTCTTTCCCTTTTCCCAGCAAATGAAAGAATTTAAGATAGAGTCTGATCAAGTAGACTGGTTTCTACAGTAAAGATCGAGAGGTAAAGCCTGGAAGAACTAAATCTAAGGTTCTTGAGTTGTTGGTTAGAATACCATAACCTAATTTATCTTAAGTAATCCTGAAGTTAGTATCTAGAAATCGGTCATGTATGGTATGTGTGTGTGTGTGTGTGTATACATACACATATCTGCATACATAGATAGAATGTGTACATACACAGGTGTATATACATATACATATGCATTCACATGTACATACACACATACATAAACCCACAAGGCCTGAACAAAATAATGATAATGAAATGCTAATGGGTATTTCTGAATAATAGAGGGAGTTTTTAAACATTTCATCCTTTGAGCTTTAGCTATTGCCTGCATTTTTTTCAGTAAGAATGGTTTATTTACTTTTTCTAAAAAAAAAAAAAAAAGAGAAAGACAATGTTTTTTCAGAACTTAAGAAAATAACATATGACCATGGCACACCTGGTGGGGAGTGGCCACAGTGCACTGGGCATTACAATTTAGGAAGGAGGATGGAAAGTAAAGAGATTGCAGGAACTCTGAAACCTGGAGAGACAGCGCTTCTCTGCAGCAGAGATGACTCATCAGTTTCAGCTCTGTGGACTAATGTGCCCCATCATTCTTTACTGCTCACCATTCACCTCTAGAGAATCTTGAGAAATTTGAGGTCTTTCTCGCAAAATACTAGACTCAGAGCTGCAGCTCACCAGTCTGTTTTCTTTGGCTCGGCCTTTAATGACCTCTCACTCTTTGCCACTCTATGATTGCCAACTGCCTTCATGGACTGAGCTGTATGACAGCTGGGGAATCCATAATGACTGAAGTATGTGGACACGGCAAGATCATTCAGTAGCTTAGCAGATACAGAACAAATTGGAGAGAAAATAAATGAAATAGAAGGAAAAATTTTAGGTGAAGATTTATTACAATTACTGATTAAAGATTAAAGTTAGAAATGTAAATTAAAATTTCTATAATTTAAAATTCAACAGGAAAACTGAATAGTGGACACTCGTTAGTATTAAAACTACATTCATTATTTGGAACATTTAATGGAGAAAATATGACAATAAAGAAGAAAACATAAAAATTACTTATAAATATAAAAAGAATGTCTGGAGACAAAAGCAAAGGGCATCATACAAAAATAATAGGAGACGCCAAGAAAAGAATGGCACAGATTGTAAAAATTATAATCATATAAAAACAGAAGTAATATCCTTATCTAAAAAAATGCTAAGTTTTTTGAATGTCAGGCCAGCTAAATAACATCCCAATTTGAACTGATGTTTTTCATGCAAGATATTACCCCAACACCAATCTTAAGCTCTTGGCAGGCTTAATTAACTAGAAAGGTAGAAGGAGCTAGAGCTAGAACTAGAGAGAGAGAGAGAGAGAGAGAGACAGAGAGAGACAGAGAGAGAGAGAGAGGAAGAAAGAGGAAAAAAAAGAAGACAAGAATATGAATACATTGTAAGAAAACTGCTAAGACTGGGGACAAAGGAAAAATGTTCCTTACATTCCAACTGGTAAAACAGTTGCTTCAAAAGGAATAAGAACCAGAATGACCTCATATTTCTTGTTTGTTAAATCATATTTCTTACTGAATGTAAAATGGAATGCCACAAAGCAGTGAAAAGATCTTGCAGAGCTCTGAAATAAGAGGCTGAAAGCCAGGAATTCTATTCTTTCAAGATGGTATTTCAGATGAAGGCAAATAAAAGTTGTTATTGTTGTTATTTTTCATGCAAAAGCTCAGAAAATATGTATAATTTATGAGAATAAACCTAAAGGAAGTACACCAATATAAAATAAAAAATAAATCAAAGCAATGACCTCCAGAAAGTAGATGAAGAAACTTATGAGAAAGATTTTTCTAATAACTTATACTTTAAATGAAAACTGAGAATCAGGTTGAAGATGCCTTTATAAATTGTTCAAATTTTCACCTTATAAGGTAATCTATCACAAGCCACACACCATTAATATGAGTGTTAGTCTCTGTTCAAATTAGCAGTGAGTTATGTTCAAATCTTGGACTAAAATATAAATTGATACATTTGGTTGCTCTACTTTCCATGGAGTTTCAGCTGAAATTTATCTGGTACCACAAGCATACTCTTACCATTTGTCTATGGCCAGCAACTTAATGGACTGGTTGGTACTGATGCTGTAAAATTTCCTAATTATTTTTGAAATCACTTCCGTGTATGGAAATAATTTTCTTTATAACCTTCATAAAATGTAGCTTTCTTTCTTTCTTTCTTTCTTTCTTTCTTTCTTTCTTTCTTTCTTTCTTTTCTCCTTCCTTCCTTCCTTCCTTCCTTCCTTCCTTCCTTCTCTCCTTCCGTCCCTCCCTCCCTCCCTTCTTTCTTATCTGTCCTGTTTTTCATTAAGGGTAATTGAGAGGTTTCATATTTAATTTCTAGTATAGAGACTGTTTTTTCTTTGTTTAGTTTCAGTTGTTGATTTTCATTCACGATGATACTCTAACATATTTTCTTTTATAAATGTACCCTAAAGAGTTACATTTTTATTAGATTGATATTCCTAAGGCAGCTTCATGAATCTGAGCCGAGGAAAATACCAAAGGCAGATTTAAGAATTCACTTATAATTTACTGGTACTAAGTACTTTTTAAAATTACAGGCTAACAAAATAAATTCTAAATAGGAACTGTGGTTTTATTCCAGGACATAATATCCCAACACTAATTTAAGACTGTTTCAAAAAAGGGAGAATTTTCACAGAAGGATTAAATCAACATGATATGGGGGGTACAAAAGTAACTATAATCGTTCTACAATTTTTCTATAACATTCAAATATTTGACTACCTTCAGTATCTTGTTATTTTAAAATAATTAAATTTCATAATTTAAACTATATATCTTAAGAATCACTGTCTAATTAATAAAGGCATGTTTGCACGTATTTTTCTTTACCTTCAAACACTATATTTATCCTAGAATATTGAAGAATCAATCAGTACAGAAATCTTTTGTTTTATTCTGCAGATAGCACCAGGCTACAAAAAATTGTGTGATTTTTTTTTCTTTTTAGCACTGATGTTACTAACCTGTCTCAACTGTTCCCGATTTTCTATTTATAAACTTGGCTTCTTTTAGTCCTAACATGTTGAGACAGTATAAGCAAGATTAGTTTGCAACACCTGGCCTAGAATATTTAGCTCATGAGAAATCCTGTCCCCAAATTAAAATAACTTAGAGTTTTATCTCATGGCCACTGTGTAAAACCAAAACCACTTGAGAGTGTCTCCATGAAAGTAGGTATACTAAGAAAAAGTGTATTGATTACATAAATAAATGGAATTCCTCGGTGAAAGCTGCCATTTCTGCTTACAAGCCCAAGTCAGCAAAAGATTATTTGAAAAGTAAATCATTGCCAAGAGCCCTTGAGTTCCAGATCTGCTTTATACACACTAGTTTTAAAAATAATACCTAAAATAGCATCACATTTCTGTAGAAATCAGCTGGCTGAATTACCTAATAAAGGTTGGGAAAATAATCCATTTAATATTGGCATTAGTTTCTACTTTCAAATACAAAGTGTAAATATTTAGTTTCTCCGAAATCAAGTCGCAGGGTGCCTGGGTGTGTCAGTCAGTTGAGTGTCTGACTCTTAATTCCAGCTCATGTCATGATCTCACGGTTTCTGAGTTCAAGTCCTGGGTAGGGCTCTGAGCTAACAGAAGGGAGCCTACTTGGGATTCTCTGTCTCCCTTTCTCTTTGCTCCTCCCCAGAGTGTGTGTGCGCTCTCTCTCTCTCTCTCTCTCAAAAGTGAATACACATTTATTTTTTTAAAAAAGGAAATCAGGTCACAAGTTGTTTTTAATTCCACTTCTACCCGAATAGTCGTGTATATAATTATGTGTCAAAAGAGAAAACACTTTGAAGTTTGCACCGTATTTTTAACAACCCTGAAACTCATTCTAATATTTTGTACAAGAATCTGAAGTGTACTGATTATAACATAAGCCAAATAAAGGAGGGCGTTGGTAGAATCTACTTAACAAAGATACTTTGTTACTTAACAAAGATGAGTATGTAGACCCCTGGAAAGGAGGAAAGGTTCTGACACCGCAGCAAAAAAGTCCATGGGTCTTTTCGTTCTCTAACGAAATACTAGCAAATCCTAATCCCACACAGTTTCTAGAATTTTGCTCAAATTTTCATGTGAAACTATCTGATCTGTTCAACCCAAAATACAGAATGGTTCATTTAGGATCAAGCACGTACTTGGCCCAGTTGGTTATGACCTATGAGGCAAGATAACATGGCTAACACAATTTCTCTAAAACAACCCAGATGAGGAGCCAAGGTAGGCATTTTAACTTCACAGCATACATATTTTTCCCTCCTCAGATACATTTCTAAAAATTTGTTCACATAACTTACTTCAAATATCACAACTACAGATGATAAATGTGCACTCACTTCCCATCAAGAGACACAAAGCCTATCCAGTTCAGTAAAATAGGAGTGGGATGGGGCACCTGGGTGGCTCAGTAGGTTAAGCATTTGACTTCGGCTCAGGTCATGATCTAATGGTTTGTGAATTTGAGCCCCACATCAGGCTTTCTGCTGTCAGCATGAAGCCGGCTTCGGATCCTCTCTCCTCCTCTCTGCTCCTCCCCCACTCTCTCTCTCAAAATAAACATCCAAAAATAGGAGTGGGATGGCAATAAGCCACATAACTTCTCTTTAATTAGAGGGTTAATTACTAATATTTATATTCATCTGGTTGGATTTAAGACCATCATTTTACCATTTATCTTCTTTGTTTCCTCATTTTTAATTGTGTTCCTCAGCTCCTCCTTTCTTGCCTTTTTTTGAAGTAACTGAACTTTTTTATATGCTATAGTTTTAATTCATTTTTATCTTTTGCTTTATTTTATTTTAATGTTTTGGTACTCTAGAGAAAGCTTTCTCAACCTTGGCACTACTGACATTTGGGCCGCCGTGGGGGATGTCTTGAGTGCTGTAGGAAATTAAAAAACATCCCTAGCTTCTATCCATTCAACATTAGTAACACCTCCACCTTCAGCTGTGACAGTAACAATGACTCCAGGCATTTGCCAAATATCCCCTATGATTGAGACCACTATTCAGGTAACTACAAAGTGTCCTTAACGGCTCACAGTCTACTTAGAGTTAAGATAACATAGTATTCTCACCACCATTTTCCTTTTTTGTTTGAGGGGTCAAATACAATAATACAATATTATAATTCTGCAATACAAAGTTATAATTTTGATTATATTCCAGGAGAAAATTTTACGTTTTTTGGTTATATTCCATAATACATTTTAATTTTTGCTGTGAATAATTACCTCGTTTTTAGAAAAGAATAAGAGGATTTAAAAATTATAATTAGCCAAATATTTTCAATTTCTGATGCACTTCGTTTCTTTCTGACCTGAATTCCATTGGTTTTATTTTCTTTCAGGCTGGAAGAACTTCCTTTAACATTTCTGGTAGTGCAGATCTACTGGAGACAAATTCTCTTAGTTTTTATTGTCACAAAATATCTCTCTTTGATTGTATTCTTGAGGGATATTTTTTCCTGAATATAGATACTGGTGTGACAGTTGTTTTTATTTTCTTTCAATGTTTTCAATAGGTTTTTCATTGTTTTCTGTCATCCATTGTTTCTGATGAGAATGCAGCAGCATTCTAATCATTGTTTTGTATGAGATATGCCTTTTATCTTTCCCTGACTGCTTTAAAAGTTTGTACTTATATTTTTATTTCGGCCAAATGCGTTTAGGTATCATTGTCTTTGTATTAATCCTACTTGGTGTTTGCTAAAGAAACACTTCAAATATCAAGTGATTTCTTTTTCTCTTAGCCACCTGGAATTTATCCCAAACATGCCCCAAAAGCATGATTCAGGGGTCAGTATGCCCCACACGTTTGGTACAGGGGCTACCTTTCTCTGGATCTCTCCTTTCATAGATATTGCCCCTTATTTTCTCTCATGTGTGATTGACTTGGACCATGTCCTACAGATCTTCAAAACTTCAAGACTATAGGTTTTCTATCAGAGATTTAACTGCCCATCTTGGACAGACTGGGGCTTGTGAGGCTAGACACCATGAAAATGGAAAAATCCTCTAGAACGTGCTCGTCTAAATGCCATTTCCTGCCCAGTTTCTTACTTTCTTCACTCTACAATACCTTCAAGTAGTCCCCTACCATTCAGATTTTGTAGTCATTTTCTCTGGGAGGTTTGGTTTGATTAAGACCAAAGTGTGGCTATTGTGAACCCTACATAAATAGAAAAACAAAAATAAATATTTGGTGAGATGTTTATTCACGCTTCTATAGTAGAATAGAAAGTAAATATTAAAACCTTTTGACTCCTCTGATTAATACTCAGGAAGTTTGTCTTGTGGTGAATATATATATATATATACATATATATATATATATATATATATATATACATATATATATATATATATATGTTGGAAGGATTCGAGGAGAGAGAGAAAAAGAAAAAATGGAGGATAATAAGAGAGTTGAAGGGAAAAATAAGATATTATATCATTAAGATGCATACATGTGTGTGTTACATATTATAAATATGTGTATATAATATATAGAGATATAGATACAAAATGTTACATCATTAAGAAAATCTGAGGTATCCAACTCTAAATAAAACAAATAAGAAAAAATGATTTGGTTGAATAAAGGCATAAATATTATAGTTGCCCATATGACATATGACTCATCATGTGTGTGCTATTTCCAAATGGCTCTATCAAGATTATATGTAAAATGTTTCAGAGTAATTTTTAATAAACCATTATGTAAAAACACTAAGCTATACAGAATACATAAGGAATTAGAATTATTCATATAAATGCTGACAACTCAGAAAGCAAAAAATGGAAAAAAAAAAAAACAAACAATTTAATACTCCCTATCAGAAAAATCTATTCTATCCAAAATCTATATGGCCTGTTAGAATAGACGAGTACTTGGACCTTAGTCCTAGGCAGTAAGTTGCAGTTTATCTTATGGCTGTCTTTCCTGTCTCATCATTTGTGTTCAGGGCACTTCTGGTTCAGTGATGCGGGTTACTAGCCAGAAAGCCAAGATACGTGTTCTGCTCTGTCACCAGTCCATAAAAGGCTGGGAGGAAGGCTTCTGATCACACCGATTCCAGAGAAAATATCAGTGCAAAGCAAAACTTAGATGTAAACACATTTAATGGAATTACACTAGCATCTGCCAAAACCTAAATTTGCCTGCCATTTATATATATATATATATATATATATATATATATATATATATATCAATCTAACACCTAGAGCAAGACCCCTTTCATGTTTACATGATAAAAATTGTAAAATAAATTAAATTCTAATAGATAGGATTGCTAACTTTAAGTATCACATTTAAAATACAAGTGTTTTCAGAGAATAGGCTTAACTTTTACATTCTGTTTTCCAGAAAGATCCTTCCATAAACTCATTGATAAGAGTTTGAACAACATAAATATTTTCCTTCTTATAGTGGGTAGTAAGTAAAGAAAGTTTTTATTTGCTTTGTATTAAGAAGACTTTGGAAAGTGCTCCTTGATTTAAGTGTGAAATAAAAAGCCATGTTGCAATTGCTTAATGTCTTTATGGAATTAGCTGTGGAGTTTTCTAATGGTTGTATCTGCCCCACTGTGTTTGTGTATACTTGTGTCTTTGTCAGAACAAGACTGAGAACCAGAACGAGACAGTGAGCAAAAGAAGATGTATCTCACATGCAAGGGAGAGTCAGGAGTGGTTCTCACCCTTCTATGAACTATGAACCTCTAACCAACTTCTGTGTTAAATTAGGTTTTTCAGTTTTTAACCATCCCTTCTTTTTTTACAAGCTTATTTATTTATTTTGAGAGAGAGAGGGGGGCAGCGAGGCAGAGAGGGAGAGGGAGAGAGAATCCCAAGCAGGTTCCATGCCCAGGGCAGAGCCCAACACGGAGCTCAATCCCACCACCACGAGATCATGACCTGAGCTGAAATCAAGAGTCAGACAATTAACCGACTGAGCCATACCTTTAAATACAAAGTTTCATGGCCCTGAGCTCCTGCAAGAGTTTGAATGCTGACTTCTCAGTGAAGGTAAAAGTAAAACAAGGAATTATCCAATACTGCTAAACTTTTATTTCTAGTGATTCAGTTATTGCACCAAATATTCAGATAATTAGTTGTAATTTTTATGATGATCTATTTAGAATAAAAGACAATATTAATAGAGGAACCAGACCAGGTCTGTGAATGGAGATGAAAACCTTGGTAAGAAAATTGCCCTGTAATAGCTTTTCTAACTCTTAAGCAGTATGTATGTATGTATGTATGTATGTATGTATGTATGTATGTTTTTTTAACTTAGGACTTTCAGGATGGCTGAAAATATCAAGTTGTACACAGCTACATACTAGTAAAATTACATTGGTAAATTTTATGGCACTGCAATGATATTTATTTGACAAATCTTGAACACTGATAATAAAATAAAAGGAATATTTTTTAACACAACCCGACTACAGCTGAAATGTTTACATTTGAGATCACTTTAGTGTATTCTGTATTTTTTATCTGTTGTGTAATGAAGATAAGAAAATAAATAGCAAAACCACATTGTGTCATAATATTTCAATATGACACTGAAATATAATGTTTCTTTTGCTTTAAGTATTTCTACCACAAAATTCAAAAATGACAATCTGTAAATGAACTGGTATTTTATGCTGCTCAAACTGCTTTCCTATTCAAAATCTACCTTGTGTAATTTAAACCTCATGGACAGTAAGTCTGGGGCATTAGAGCATTTTAGTACTATGTATAAATCAATTACACCCAAATTTCTAATTCTGGCACTTTATTCCTTTTCATATCTAATTGCTTACTCAATAGAGCTAGCTGCATTTTAATAAAAATACCATGTAACATGTCCGAAATCAAATTCTATGTCACCTATAAAACATACTCCCCCCACAGTCATCCATATTTCATTAAATTCCAAAACCCACACACAATATCTTAGCAAGTCATTCAGGCTCTTCCTCTAAAATATTTTTTTAGAGGAAATATTTTACTTTATTTCCATCTTTACTGCTACTATCCTGATGCAAAAACCTATTTTACCTGGATTTTTCCATTCTAACTGATCCTCAAGCTTCCTAGTTTCTTCTCACCACAGCAGCCAGAATGATCCCTTTAAACATAGACTGATTGGATCATGTTGCCCCTCTACTCAATACCCCAAGAGGGTTGTCACTTCACTGGATTTAACTTCAAACTGCTAACCAGGTGCTGCAGGACTTCTGTGATCTATATCAGTTCCAAGCACTCTACCCCCTTCCTCTCAACTTGAGTCATTCGTCTATCTCATTGCCATTCCTTGAAAATGCCAATTGTCTTTCTGCCATCTTTAGGTAATTGTAGATGTTGTTCTCTTTGAAAAGTAAGTACTTCACCTTCATTAGCTATCATATATACAATACTTCTTCATACCTCCGATCATTCCCTAGATTTCCAACCTTCCTTTATTTTACCATATAGCACCCACCATCATCTGATAAACTAAATATCTGTTATTGTATGCCTCTTCCCACTAGAACATAAGGTCCCAGAGAGGAGAGACTTTTTTTAAAATATATATTCTAAGTGCATGAAAAAGTAAGAGACACCACATACTATGTGCTCAATAAATGTTTGCCTAAAAATGTATCTTTTTTTCTCAGCATAAAAATATGCTACGTATTTCCCAACTTGAAAAAAAAAAAAAAACTTCAATCTGATAGGTCTTCTAATTAATGCCTCATTCATTTTCTTCAGTTGGAAATAAAATTTCTAAAATATTAGTTATATTTACTGTCTCTATTTTCTCATATCCCATACTCTTCTCAACCCAGCTTTTGAACATGGATCCTCACATGACCAAGTATGGAAGGAAAACTAGTGCTTCATTTTTATCTCTCTCCTTCTCTCTCAGCACACACACACACACACACACACACACACACACACACACACGCATGCACATTCTTAAGTAATATCACCCTATCGAATGTCTTTAGAAATTATCTTACTAAGACTCTAAAATTTAAATCCTTTATTTTTCTTTTGAACTCCAGACTTGTATACCTGTCTACACCTTATCTCCATTTGTATGCCTAAAGATTAAAAGGTTATCACTTTTAAAGTTTAGTTCTTAACTTCTTTTTTTCCTCAACATGATATACCACAAGTAATCCCATCTCCATACAGAGTATCATTGTCCTCCTAGCTATTCTTTAACTTTAGAATTATCTTTAACATCTTAAATTTATCCCCAGCCTAACCATGTCTCACCTCCAATACTAGCCAAGACATCATCATCTCTAACCAGCATAAGTCATTAACACACTACCTTGAGTTTCTGTTTCTTCTCTTGCCCTATCCTAGCTAACTCTCCACATAGGGCCAGAGAATTCCCTTAAAACAGAAATAAGATCATGTGACCTTCAAGCTTTCAAACATTTCCATGATTCTGACCTAACATGCAATCAGTTTCCTACATACTCAACCTATTTTTGCCCCACTGGCTTCTAGCTCTTTCTTGAGTGGAAAGTATGGTTTCTAACCAACATGCAAGTTTTGCTCTTCCTGCTCACACATTCTGCACTGACTGATCATTTCCTAGACTTCAAGTGGCAAGGTCCCTCACTTCCTTTATGTATCTGCTCATCTTTTACAGAAGTCTACATTTATGCCAGTATTTAATAGATGTTTCTTTTCCTCTCTGCCTTTACTCTTGCTGTGCAGATAATTATATATATAGTAATTTCTTTTCCATTTCTGGAACTAGAATACCAGGGCCAGGACCACATAAGTGTGTGTAGCACATAGTGAGCCCTCAATAAATATTTGTTTAAATGAGGAAAGGGATGAAAGGATGAATGACTCATGGGATACAACCTTAGGCAAAAACAAGGAACAAATGGTTAAATCACTTTCAAAATATCATGTATCTCCCAGAAAACAACACATCTACTTTCAATGTGATAGGCATTGCTTCACAATGGTATGTGCTTCTGTGTCCCTACATGTATATACGACCTCATGACTTCCAGAAGCCGTGCCAGAAGACTGGCAATGGGAGGAAGACAGAGAAAGAAATGTAAATATGCTTTCCACTATTTGAATAAGAACCTTTCATTTTTAGATATCTTAGTCTCAAATTTCTAATTAAAGATTATTTCTCTTACAGATCACTTCTATTCTTATTTAAATATGAATTACACTAGTTAGATGAATAGGCCATATTTTAATCAAGAAGATGCTACAGAGAGTAATAGAGTAAAATATAGTAATCCAGAAAAAATTAATCTGCATATTAGAAAATTTCCTCTCTATACATTAGGAGAGTGTTTGAAAGATGACACAATTCATCGTGGTTCATTGAGTACTTTGCAGAAAATGTAAGAGGCAAAGTAGTACATTAGGCTTTAAGTCAGAAAATAGTGACTAGCTCAAACTGAGTCACTAATTAGTTTTGTGACCTGTGGCAAGTCACCTAACCTCTCTGGATCTCCATTTTCTTATCTATAATATGAAAGTGTTGGATTCAATTATCTCTAAAATTCATTCCATGTCTGAGATACTCTAAGGATTTGGAAAAAAAAAAAGAGTCTCTGAGGATTCAAAGTGATAAATGCTATCATTGTCTATTAAAAAGAGAAATATGAATTTATCAAATTGGTTAACTTTAGACCTTAGTCAAGCTGAAAGTCTGAACAAATTGAATAGCCATATGGACTAAAAACTTATTAAGTTATATAAGCATCAGTCAAATTTTAAATTATATGATGCAGGGATAACTAATAATATTAATAATAATAAAAAGAAATAGTAAATATGATGTGATACTTACTAAATGATTTTTTTTATGAAATGGTTAAGAAATCATCTTCTGGGATGAACTGGCCTTGAATGAAAAATGTATAGACTATATTCCTATAATATTCCCTTGTATTAATTTTGAATAATCTTGAAAATATAAATTGAGAATTATTTTTCTGTATTGTCCTCCAGTTCCAGCATCAACTCTTTGCCTTTCAAAATCTCCTACTTTCTCCCATCATCCCACCTCCCCAACAGACTAAACACCCTGTTTTTTTTTAACTTTTAATATCACTCTGAAGATATACTTTTATATCAAGCTATTAAAGTGAATTTTAATGATAAAGGAAAATAAACAGGAAAGTAGAATTTTAAGAAAGAAAAAGAACACTAGTGTCCATAATATTATTACTCTAAAGACAAGTAAATAACGTTTTTTGGTTCTGCAGACTGTTTTCTGGAACTCTACTGTCTTTTATGGTAGCCATTAGCCACATGCGACTGTTGAGCTCTTGAAATGTGGCTCGCTTGAAATGATATGTGTTATGAGTTTAAAATGTACATTGAATTTCAAGACATGGTAATCCTCCAAATAAAAATATCTCACTATCATTTTATATTGAATAAATCTTGAAATGATAAAAGTTTTGAATAATTGGATAAAAATAAAACATTATTTTCACTTACTTTTCTAATAAAGTTAGTAGAAATATATAAAGAACTTATACAACTCAATATCAAAAAAAAGAAACAATCCAATTAAAAAATGGACAGAGGACCTGAATAGACATTTTTCCAAAGAAGACATACAGATAGCCCAGAGGCACACAAAAAGATGCTCAACATCACTAATCATCAGGGAAATGAAAATCAAAACCATTTAGCATTTTAGAATGCTAAGATCATGAAGAAAAGGAACAACAAATGTTGAAAAGGATACAGAGAAAAAGGAACTCTTTTGCACTGTTGGTGGGAATGTAAATTGATATAGCCACTGTGGAAAATAGTTTGGAGGTTCCTAAAAAATTAAAAATAGAAATACCATAGGATCCAATAATTTCACTATTGGCTATTTACACAGGGAAAATGAAACACTAATTCAAGAAAGATATATGTACCCCCTATGTTAATTACAGCATTATTTATACTAGCTAAAACACAGAAGCAACTTAAGTGTTCATTAACAAACAAATATACAATGGAATATTACATAGCCATAAAAAAGGATGAGATCATGCCAGTTGAGACAACATGGATGGACCTACAGGGCATTATGCTAAATTAAATATGTAAGCTTAAGGCAAATACTATATGATTCCACTCATAAATGGAATCTTAAAAAATGAATAAACAAACAAAAGCAGAATCAGAACTATAAATACAAAGAACAAACTGATAGTTGCCACAGGGGAGGGTTGTGGGTTATTGGGCAAAATGGGTAAAGGGGAGAGGGGGATACAGGCCCCCATTTATTGAAATGGTAAGTCATGGTAATAAAAAGCAGAACGTAAGGAATACAGCCAAAGATATTATAATAGTGATATAATGGGACAGATGGTAGCTATACTTGCGGTGAACATAGCATAATGTATAAACTTGTCAAGTCACTAAGTTGTACACCAAAAACTAAAGAAACATGGAGTTTCAACTATACTCAAATTTAAAAAAATAAAAATAATAAAAATAAATGTGACTCTGATTATATTTCTAATGGAAAACACTGATGTAGAATGGTAAATAGTATGTTTCTATTACAGCCATTTCAATAGTTAGAGATAGTATTAAAGGTCATAAACACGCTTAGTGAGTTGTGTTTCTAACTAAAGTATTTATTAACAATATCTCATGGCACTTAATGCATCGATTACACATAAAGTTTTAAAAGAATACACTCTTATATGTGTCTTGACATACCTGTGCCCCAAGCCCATTATTTTCACAATATAGAATGGATTAACACAACTAAGAATGATTTCCTTTAAAATGTTCCTATATATTGATTTTTAAATTTTTTTAATTTTCAGAGAATACTTGTATCCTTCCATATAAGTTTCTGTCAATTAGAATTTTAATGTCATGGTGCTCTAAAATAGCATATTGTAATAATTTAGGGAAAGTTAAATACCCACATGAAATAATATAAAACAATAAAAGGAGGTAATCTTTAAAAAATATGTATGTCTTATTTTTATATAAATTACTCCAAATTATGGGTATTAAGGATGAATTTATGTTTAATTTTGTAATTCCACTTAGTACTTTCCATTACTCTTGGGCTTAGCAGATAACCTTTAGTAGTTTAAAGTTTTCATAACGTGTGGATTTTTACTAGATATGTTTCGCATTTCATTATTTTATGAAAAGAGCCTTCATTATACAGTTGTATATATGTATGTGTAACATAATACATGCAAACATATATATCCATTTTATTTCTTCATTAAACCTAATTAGATATTTGAAAAATAAATCTTCAAATATCAAAAGTTAAATAACATTCACAAAATATTTCTGAAGAGATATGACAATACAAATGGTTTTTGCCAACAATGAGTAGCTACTTTAGATTTTTCTCTTCAGAAAATAGATATTTGATCACAATCAAATACATAGTTTAAAAGTGGAGCAGTCTAGGTATCAGATATTAATACAGATGCTTTTCTATTTGACAGGTATGATGCTTGGTCAGGTTTACTTCAAGGCTGACATAGTTTGCACAGCTGTACTAATAAAAGGCAATTGTTGGAAAATAATTAGAATGGAAGCATTGCCACTGTAGAAACTTCCTTCACTTTGCTTTATAATTAATCAAATTCTTGACAGCTATTTTCCATCTTTGAACTTATAAAAGTAGTTACTCCGGAGTTTAATGCTATTCTCCATTATATGAATGATTCTGCCATCCCTAAATCAGTACTTATAACCTTACCTAGGTAAGGTTACCTAGGGGCACCTGGGTGGTTCAGTCAATTAGGCATCCGACTCTTGATTTAGCTCAGGTCATGATCTCACAGCAACAGCTTGGAGCCTGGTTGGGATCCTCTCTCTCCCTCTCTGTCTGCCCCTCCTCTGCTCACTCTCTCCCTCTCTCTCAAAATAAATAAATTAATTAAAAACAAAAACCTTACCTAGTGTTTTACTGAATTGCTGTGCAAGTTAAATGAGATAATTCATGTAAAGTATTTAGCATAATCTCCAGAACATAAAAAGCACATAATAAATGTTAGTTTTCAGATATCCAGTTTGTAACCTATTCACAAAATACAAGGGAGTATCTGTCATTTTATGAGGATTTGTTTTTATTTTTAGAAAACATCTCATATCTACTTTTATGCATGTTTGGTTTCACTGGAATCTGGAATATCTATGGAGAAACCATTTTAAAATCATTTATACATTCATGATTTGAATGTTAGGGTAAAGCATATGAAAGAGCTGGGTTAATTTAGCATCTCATTCCAATATATCTATTGAAAAGAAACAATCTTCAGACTATAAAATAGAGGGTTATGGATAGATGAATAAATCTACTGTTTGATGAGGAGAATAAATTTGAATCATTTTCCTTGACATACTGTCTGCTATTCCTTACTGAATGGGAGATAGCTTTCTCATTTACTGGGAAGCTCTGATTTAAAATTTTTCACAAAGTCTGTATGTTCCTGGAGAAACTAACTCCTGAGCGCCATAATGATGAAGTAATCTCACCCCTCAGAAACCCAAACCCTGGATTTCTCATTTCAAGTAGTTCACAGGTACAGCGGAGGCTAAAAGCTGTTGATGCACAAGAAATGCTTCGTCTTACCCAACTAATTATTTACTACCCACTGTGAGTTATGCAGCATACATCAGAATATATATTTTGGCTGCTCAGATTTATTTTTCTTTCAATTATAATTTTATCTGTATTCCAGAGGGCTCAGCTTTCAATTAAGTAATGTCCTATTATTTCTTTATAGGCGCTTTTTTGTGTGTGTGTCTGCTTATTTGCTAATTTTCTCCCCTTTTAATAGACAAGAATAGATTTATCACTTTGAGTCTCCAGAGACTTTTTTTTTGTAAGTATGGTATTTCAGACATGGAATGGCTTTGTTATATTTATAGTTAAGAAAACTAAGATCTAGAGAGGTAAGTGAATGGTCACAAATCACGAAGTAATTAGTGACTCAGTTTGAACTAGTCTCTATTTTCTAACTGACGTGATAAGCACACAGTCCTGCTAGTTATACTTAAATATGTTTTTCAAACTGCTCTCCCCTTCATCATCAATATTACTGCCACATATCAGACCATAATCTTCTCCTATAAAACCTTAATCAACTTAATCTCAAGAGGTCTTCCCACCTCCATTTGTGCTATTTTATAGCTATTAAATATATTGGTATATAATCCCTTTTCCTCCTTCTCATTCTTCAAATTACAATCTTAGATGAGACATTCAGTAAGACCAAAACCAGAAACAATATATGAAAGTTGATATGTCTAGGTATATATTTTTAAATTCTCTAAACCTCTAGCATAACAAAAGCAAAAGATGAATGATATAATGGAAAAACTATATGCAGTACATGCAGCATATGGCTGATATCCTTAATTTCCAAAGAATCCAATGAAATAAAGAAAGAAGAGGTGATAGAGAAATATGAGAAAGATTTGTCAACTAGATTTTATTTATTTTTTATTTATTTATTTTTTAACGTTTATTTATTTTTGAGACAGAGAGAGACAGAGCATGAACGGGGGAGGGTCACAGAGAGAGGGAGACACAGAATCTGAAACAGGCTCCAGGTTCTGAGCTGTCGGCACAGAGCCCGACGCTGGGCTCAAACTCACGGACCACGAGATCGTGACCTGAGCCGAAGTCGGACGCTTAACCGACCAAGCCACCCAGGCGCCCCTGTCAACTAGATTTTAAAGCAATGGCGACGTGAATGACAATCCCTCTATTCCTTTCTCATCATGTAATCATATCTGGTTGGGTTCAGTTAATCTTTATAAAACCCTATAATGTATGTGCTGTTATTCCAGTTTGTGTTTGAGGAAAATGAGTCTCAGAAAGTGATTTTTCCAAAGTATGTTCCAGTGAGTTCATGGGTCTGAGACCATATGATTATTCAGGCCAGACCAGGGGTCTGAGATACCTTTAGGTTTTAAGTGGTCAGAGAGCCTGAGATATTGTAGAGATGTTTATAATATATATATTTTTTAAGGATGTCAATTTTTGAAATTCATTGTCCCAAAATGCTTAATTGGATTTGACCTCATTTACTATGCAATTCCATTTCTTTTCATATGGACACAAAAAGCAAACTTGTAAAATCTACTTTACCTGAGAAATGGTAACAAATATCAGTTCTAGCATCTAATTTCAGTTTTCTTGAAATTAGAAAGGGTGGTTTCAATGTCCACCACCCAAATTCTGAAGGCATACATAAATTCATTAGGATTATATGAAAATAAAACAATTTATGTGAGAAAAAAAATAAGACTAGATACTTGAAGACAAATGGAAACATCTTTTGATTTTTAACAATAATAATTATCTTGATTAACCAAAATAAACAATAAAAAATGTATTTGACTTTGATGGATGAGAAGATGTAATTCTTTCAGTGACATTCCTTATTTAATCATTTATTTTGCCATTTGTTATTTGATTTTTCAAATAGTCATTTCTCATCTTAAAAGAACTTCTAAAAGGATGCAGAAGATCCTGTGTATATATTTGATATTATTTTAACAAAAGAGAACATTGAAAAAGTTTGAAGACATATTTCCTCTTTAAATACTACCTTATGGACTTTTTTTCTAATCAACCCTAATTTTGCTTTCTATAATAAAGCTTAAAAACTTTTGAATCTCTTTCTAAAATTAAGCATCTCTAGGCAAGGTTCATAATTATGCCAATCTTCAAAATAAAAGTTTTCAAATGTTAACATATCATATCTAACAGAGACCTGTAATTTATTCTGAAATTCTAACTAATAATCCAAAAGGAATAGAAAAACCATAATGGACTTATTTATCTACATCAGATATTTTAAAATTTAAACACATGATGAAGTAACAATCTCATTTCATCAAGTAAGAAGTATATTCAATTTCATTAGAAATGGACCAGCCACTTAGTATCGTCACTGGCTCAGGCATGCAGAGGAAGTTTAATTTTCTCTTTTGTGTTCTGCGTGACTCCTTCCCCACCTCCTTGCACACCTGGAGTATTATAATCTTGTAAACGCAACATTACATTACATTCCCTCCTCTGTAACTTCCTCTCAATCAAAACAAACACAATAGAAAAGAGAATTATAAATATTCCCCATGGCAACATTCTTCCAACAGCTTATCGGCTCACTAGGTGTCATACTGTCCAATAATCTCAATGTAAAATATCTTTACAAATGGGTCCTGTAGATTCTTTACACCATGAAAATCATTAGCAAGGATAATTAACTGAACTGTGGTGATGAATAGAGCTGCATTTCTGATCAGTGTAATGAAGAACAGAAGCCACTAATTACAGATACAGAGCCTTGAAGCTGCCGAGAAATGTAATTTGACATTGCTGCCCAGATTCCACACAGCCTAATATAAGTGCACAATTAAAACAATAAAGTCTTCCCATGGATAATGCTTTTGGGATCATTCCAGGTGTAAGAAAATGGGCCCATCCGCACAAAGTGGCTTGTGATCTAGTAAGTAATGCCTTAAAAAAAAAAAAAAAAAAATTAAAGCTGCCTAAATGTTTTGTTATGTACGCTCATCACAACATTGACCTTCTACTGGCTACCATATACTGGTAATTTCTTTGAATTTTCAAAAGTTTATATAGACTTGCATTTTTATACGCACTACAGAAACAGTATAACAAGACTGCATCCACAGAACCACTTAGAATGGTCTGTTCTTTGGATACAAGGAAGGCATTTTTTTCAGCAGATAAAGTAGTAAGTTGTAGAGCAGAATTTCCCAAAACTACATGAGACTCCTGTTAAAATTCTTATTACTGCAAAGTACCCTAGGCAACCAGAATATATTCTAGAAGAGGGGGGCCTGGGATAGCGAGAGCTCCAGATCATTCTTATCAACAGGCAAGTCTGGTGCAGTAGAAAGAAATTGAGTTTGGACCTTAACCCTTGTTCACTGAATCCCAAATCTGCCATTTAATAGTTGGGTACCCTATTGAAAGTCATTTCTTCTGAGTCGCAAAGACTCTTTATTTGTAAAATATGGAAATATATCACTTCATTGGGTACATATTACAGGTGTATAAAAATTGTGTATCAGTTCCCTACTTTGTTCTCACCTCTAAGGTTCTTTCCTTTAATAAATCTACACGGCCTTTAATAAATAAATTATTTATTAAATAAATAGCCTTTCCTTTATTTATTTATTTATTTATTTATTTATTTATTTATTAAATAAACAGCCTTTCCTTTAATAAATCTACACAGTAAGGAAGCTATGAGAACAGCATCTGCTTCACAACTTAAAGCACCTCATAGGGTAGATGTCAGATAATTAGTCTTACTATAAAGAGGAGAGAGTAAATTTAAAAAGACAGCCTTCTATCGTGTGCCTGGACATCGTGTCTGACAATATCAAATGAATGTATCTGCATAGACAGTGGCCTTCTTCCATCATAGCTTTAGAATCTAGTAGCTGGTTTCTCCACTCTCAAATCAAGAGAATTTTAGCATAAAGTAGGGATTTTCATCCATTATATGAAATATCTTATGATAAAATTCTGCTAGTATAAAAAATTCAGAATACGTCAAGTAATATTAAAGATGAAAAATGTTCATCATTAAAGAGTTATCATACACAGTCTCAAATATCCAAACCTTTAGAAACAACTTCTCATTATTTTCATGGGGCACAAGAACATATTTTGGATTCCACTACCATATTTTAGAGTCAGACCAAACAGATAATAATCGTAATAAAATGCTTATCACTGAGTTATGTTTTATGATTATCTTCTGGACTCTGATAAGATTATAATTGATATGCTAAATTCCTAAAAATTTTTAATAAGAAGCCATAATGGACAGAAGTTTACTCCTTAAAAAAATGTGATCTTATTCCCCAAAAGTATAGCCTTTATCCCTCACCTGTAATAATATATATGTTTACTTAACCAATATTTCTTGATGACACATATACAGAACAATTGGGGTAATATAAAGATTATTTCGACACCAAAGAAGTCATAGCTTCTTTAGTTCTACAAGTTATGCATATACATTTTTACAAAAGAGTTCACAGATGAAGAAATATGTAACTACCTATGTGAATTCAGAGGAGAGCTAGATTATATACACATGGGATGACCAGCTGGGGACTGTAACACTTCACAACTTATTTAATGGAGTAGTCAATTCATAGCCAAATGAAAGCTACCAATGCCAAGAGTATTTCACAGTCTTTGATTAATATTTATATAATTTCCTGATGTACCTACCCAATAGTAAAATTAAACTCTCTCCAAAAGGAAGTTAAGCAACCAATTAATAAAAAGTATCTTTAGTTATTCTTCAGCTCTTTTTTACTTAATATTTCACAACTTCAACACCAAATTATTTTTATTTGTGTTTTGATAATAAAAGTTTCATCTATATAAAGCTGTTTATTATATTGTTCACCTCTTATCAAACTGATTAATTTTCACTCTCATGCAAAAATGTCTTCTTACCATAGGCTTTACTATCTGCATTATTTTTTAATCCTACCATTTGCAAAGAAATGTGGTAACTCAATGAACAAATATTTTTGAGCACCTACTTTTTGCCAGTCTAGGCCTTTGTGATAAGTTAATGAACAAAAGAACCCACAGAGCTTACCTATTACAGGAGAGAGACATGTAATAAATAAACATACAAAAAACCCATATAACCTTAGACAGCAATAAGTTTGATGGAAAGAGTAAAGGAGATGAAGACTGTGGGAAAGTACCGTGCTAAGTAGAATTATCATGATAGGCCTCCACAGAATAGTCACACTGGAAAAATGTGGAAGAGGTGAGGGAAACAACAATCGAAGCACAGACAAGAGCTGGTGCCAGAACCACAAGGTAAGAGCATATAAAATGTATTGTTAAGGGTGATTTTTAATATCAAATAAATTAATAATAGAAATCAAATCTCAGGGGCACCTGGGTGGCTCAGTCGGTTAAGTGCCCGACTCTTGATTTTGGCTCAGGTCATGATCTCATGGTTTGTGGAATGGAGCTCCTTATGGAGTTCAGTGCTGACAGCATGGAGCCTGCTTGGGATTCTGTCTCTCTTTCTCTGCCCCTCCCATGCTTACACTTTCTCTCTCTTTCTCTCTCTTAAAATCAATCAATCAATATTAAAACAGACAAAAAAGAAATGAAACCTCTATGTCAGGACCCATGCAAACTATGGCTACAGAGGTTCTAAATTAAATTTATTTTATTAGTTCAGAGCTTTAGGTCTCAAGTCAAAACATACATGTTCATGTCTTTGTTCAATGAATACTATTAGCCCTCTTCCGCCCTGAAAAGGAATCCACAATTTCCGTCCATAAAAAAGCTATTTCTTCACAAGTATCAGGAGCCTTTTTTGAAGATGGAAGACAACAAAGAAAAATGATAGGGTGATCACGGCATATCCTGAACATTTGAAACAATACAGGAACAGAACTGGAAAACAAAGTGTCCTATTTCAATTTGTTAATAGTCATGATATCCCTTACACAGAACCACTGATATCCCCACCTACCAGCCTTTTTCAGGTACATCCTTTTAAAGAAAGCAAACAAAATGTCAATTTTATAGTTATTCTGCCTTCCTCCTAGGCTTAAAGATTACTGCATGTCTATTTTAAAAAGTACGAAAAGACAAGAAACAATAATACAGTAGTCCCTCCTTATCCATGTTTTTGCTTTCTGCAGTTTCATTTACTCATGGTCAACCGTGGTGAGAAGCAGATGATCTTCCTACTGACATTATCATCAGAAAGTCAATAGTAACCTACCACCTACATTACTCACCTCACTTCATCTCATCAAGTAGGCATTTTATCATCTCACATTATCCCAAGAAGGGTAAGAATAGCACAATAAGGTATTTTCAGAGAAAGAGAGATGACATGCACACAACTTTTATTAGAATGTATTGTTTTAATTGCTTTATTTTATTATTAGTTATTGTTGTTAATCTTGCTGTACCTAATTGATAAATAAAACTTTGTCATAGGTATGTATTTATGGAAAAACAACATAGTATATATAGGGTTTGGTACTATCTGCAGTTTCAAGGATCTCCTGAGGAGTCTTGGAATGCATCACCCATGGATAGGAGGGGACTGCTGCATAAGGTTGAGGGTTGTAAATACTAACAGCAAACCTAGGTACCCAAGGTAATAATTGAAGTGGACATAAAGCAAAGCTTTGAACTTTCGAGAAAACTGTAAACAGAAAGTTTAAGGTTCCATCATTCTCACAATATAATAATAAAAATAAATAAGAGCATTTTCTGCTCTGAGCTTCAGTTCCTTTCTAAATGTACTATTTTATATATGTCTATCTTACTATTCACCCATGGTAATTTATATGTCTATTAAAACAGGGAACACTACAGAGGTCTGACAATAGTTTATTGCTTTTTCAAAGGCTAAGAAAAGTATTTTTAAAGATCTATATATTGTAAAAAATTCAAATATGATAACTGTGTCTGGCATATAGTAAATATGCAATAAATGTTAGCACCTTTCTCCATGCCTTAATTTTCTTCACTCATTTTCATTTTATATATACAACTAATCACACTACTCTTTGGAGATTTCTATGAGGTTTTCCCTTGTGCATTAAAAAAGGTGTTGAAATAACATTTGATAGAAATTTTCTATGTTAACATCAATAGTGTACTGCTTATGCCCCTAGGCACAGACATGCAACACCTCTCAGGGACTCATTTATTACCATATCCAATTAGTTTATTTACCATAATTAATTGTTTGCCAGTTTGCTATTTGAAACCTCAAGCTTAAACTGTACAACAAGAAATTTAGAGATACTTGTAGGAACACTGAAAAGCTTAGCTTGAGAAGAATATGAAACCAGCAAGGTATAGATACCTCTTAAGGAGGTAGGAGATAAAAAAGGCATAAAGCTAAAGAGGAGATCATAGTCAAGGCTTCAATACATATGTTGAATCATTATGTTGTATACGTGAAGCCAATATAATGCTAGCTGTCAACTAAATCTCAATTAAAAATAATAAACAAAGGGAAAAAAAGTAGTTCACTATCACTACTATGTCCCCACTTCACCCTGTCTGTAATAGAGAAAAGTGTTTAACCCACTATTATTTCAGTTATTAATTGTAGAGAAGCATTTGAGTTTCAGTTATATACAAAAAGCCAAAACAACTTTTTGAACACCCTATCTCATTCAATCATTGCTTTATATGTTTTATATTTTAAAGGCCTGCGATGTAAAAATATAAAAAGTTTAGAAAATCATGAGAAAGGAAATAATAAAGTCAGGATCAACATTAACAGACAGAAAGGCCTACACTGAAGTCTTGAGCAGGCACAGAGACGTACCAAAATGCTGACTCTAAACTTCCTGATGGCCGAAGAAGTTGGGTTAAAATTTAGAGACACAGTATTTATAAGATTAGGGAAGTGAGAAAGGAGTGGGGGCTGTGTTCAAAAGAGATATACCTTCTACTGATAGCGAGGCCTGAGAAAAATGTCTCCTTTGGGATACTGTAAAGAGGAAGCTGTTCCATACATTGACTGATGTCCCCAATAACACTGACACAAAAGAAAAGCTAACAAGTTCCTTATGATTGTTTCTTTTAATGTCCATAACATAAGTTAGTGATAAAATGCCCTAGTGCAATTTCAGTAAAAGCAATTTTATCAGGGGCCAAGCATTGACATCCAAGTATATAGATCCCTGGTGGTCTCAAACCTAGATTTAGTCCCTTGAGATCTAAGAGAAAATATAACCTTTTTAGGTGTAGAGTACATTCATCATGATGGGAAGAATGTCTTTATTTCACTCTTTCTAAAATTATAGGATTGAAAATTTTTTTAAAAAGGTAATTCCCCCAATTAAGCTTCAATAGAAATAATGCCATACTTCTATAAACTATGTGAAACAGCATGATGGTTTAATGATCCTTTCTCCAAAAAGGGAATCACCGTGGGAAATTTCTGGTTTGATTTTTTCCTTCCTAAGGCCAGAGCAGTAGTAGCATTTTTATCTGTCCATATTCTCTATCAAGGTTCACTTTGAAGATTTCAAAGGCAATGTTTGGAAAATGAAAATAGCACTCATTTTTATTCCTTTTCAGTTCAGGTCAGCATGTAAAAATGGCAATCCTTTCAATCCCAGAGAAAAATACTTTTAGACAAACTATGTAGGTATTCTTTTTTTCCCAAGAATAAATTAAAAGTAATGTGGAGGAACTATTATAGATAATGCATTGGCACAGTAGGGCACTAAAAACAGAGCAGGTGGAAACCATCATAGTTCTCTACGAATTTAGACTTTGTACATTTAAAATGTGACACATTTAACGGAAGCCTTGAGGGCAACAATAAAATTAAATAATATACTCAAAGATAAAGATTTTAATTTTTCTTTTAATAATAGTTATTCTACATATTGCCAGAGACTATAAATTAGCAATAGATTTATTTAGGGTACTGATATTTTGCATGAAATATATCCTCCTTATATGAACACATTTCAGTCCCAATCTTTTTCCAGTATCAAGGGATTGCTGCTTTGACCAAAAAAAAAAAAAAAGAGAGAACATGAAGATCATATAACACCTAGTAGAGGTTTCCCTGGCAACAAAAATTTCCCATTCATCTTGCAGTTTCAGTGGTTTCATTCAACATCCTATCACCTCACTGAATAGCAGGGTGATGAAGAGGAGGAAAATTATCAGGGGTTATCCTTGAACTAGGGAGTAATGTATTTTAAACAAGGGCCCAGCAATTAGTTTTAGTTAACCTAATGTATGTCCCTGTATATCTTTTCTTTATTATTACTATGTTTTCTCGTTACAAAATCTTTGGAGAGAGAATTCCTTACAGTAAGTTGTTTATTTAAAATTCTCAGATTTGCATTTTATTGCTAACATAGGAATTACTTTTCCAATAACTCGCAGTAGATTAATATGTAAAGTTTTACACGTTTATATGTTCTTATACACATAACAAATTCCCCAGAATGTTATTAGTACTGTATCATACCACAACTGACTTGACAACATGTAAATCTAAATAAACCTTTTATATTTCATGTATAAAGGCCATTAATATAAACCTTATTGGGTTTCCATAGATATTATCTTAAATAATCTTTATGCTTTATTAGCAGATTTTCCTGAATGCTTTCTAACTCTACATGCATTTAGATTAATCTAATTTGTGTAACTCCTAAGAGAATCTCAGAATCACATTCAAATTCTAGATTTTATAACTAGCCTGGATTTCAGATTCTGAAATCCCAAAGTCTTTGAAAAACAAAACGTTCTCTAATTTAATTTAGGGCAAAATTTGAATTTAATTAACTATGATACTATATATGTAGTCTCTATTAATCACATTTAGTTGGATATTAATATAATTCACAGGCAAATATGTATTCACCCAGGTTTCTCAATGTATATATTACATATGCAATTTATGACCTTTCTGAAATACAAAAAATTCTGACTTTTGTTCCCATGGGATAGTGGGCCTAGATAGATAAATCACCCTGGACAGATAAGAGCATCAAATGGATAATTTGAATATAAAGTAAGTGGAGTAGTTATTTTAACTTCCTACACAAAATAATGAATTATGAATCCATACTAATATAAATAAATCAATAAACAAAGAGAAAGCTCTCCTTACAATAGAAAACTAACATATATAGGTGTACATATATATACAGATTTATATACAATATATTATACTCTATGAAAATAATATAATATATAATTATAATATCAATATATTAATATATAATTTTAGATAATATAAATACACAGCAAAGCACATATTTTTACATACATACATATGTATATATAAAATTATAAAATCAATGGTTGGTAACACTTGTGGGTAAACATTTGATGAGCAGTAAGATATTGACATAGTTTCAAAATATCTTTGTACTATTTTTAATAGATTACATAACAAAATACAGTAATTTTAGAGCGGAGAAACCTACTAGATACCACCTTAATGACCAAATTTAGCATCACCAATACCAAGATAAACCAAAATCTTTTTCCTCTCAAACAAGAAAGACAAAGAAAAGCTGAGGAACAAACTTCCCAGATATTAGAAGAAACATGACAGGCGAATGTCATTCCAGATCATAGAATTTTGATAAGGATGACCTCTCATGAAATTTACTCCAGTCAAAATAAATAATCTTGAAAATTATCAAGTGTGTGAAAATAGTGCTAATTTTTAGTGCAATTAAAAAGAACATTCAGTTCTCTCTAAGTAAATGCAACAAAGGGAATTATTTAATGAGGGAAGTTAAAAAGTGCCTTTTCTTTGGCCATTAGCAGCTGGGAATAGTGGAAGGAAAAGAAACAAATATATGAATATAATGGAGGAAAGTGAGAAACAGCAAAAGAAGAGGAAATACAGGCAGTCTGGTGAGGGAAATAAAAGTCTTCTAGAAATAATCAGTCCTAGATATCCAGGAAACAACTGATTGTATTATTGTATAAAACATAGGTTTTAGTCAATAGGAAAAAAAAAAGTTTGAAACAGTTATATTTAAGAATATTTAAGTGACTCATTAGGTATCAAAATGTTTGAAAGCATTAAAAAGTAAAGCAATTTTAAGTAAAAAAATGCATATTTTATGAGAAACAGACCCTTGATCATTTAAAGAGCCAACACTGGGTCTCAAATATATTTTTCTGGTAAGATATTTCTGTTGTGAAGGATTTTACAAATTGTTATGTTAGCTTTGTTAAAAAAAAAGGGGGGGGGAGAGTCAGAAGATTTTCATTCTGCAAAGAAATGGGAAAAAAATGAGTCTTTAGATGTTACTTCTTCCTCTATATTTTTTTGCTATAATGATATGACCATCCACCAAGCCAAAATTTGAGATTGACTTTGTCCCCAGAATCTCCTCATTAAATCAGTCACTTAGACATGATTAGTCTTTTCATTCACTGCTACATACTTTCCACTACCTTCAACTAACTGAGACATCCTTAGTTCAAAAATTTGTAATTTATCAGGGTGCCTGGATGGCTCAGTCTGTTGAGCATCCAACTTTGGCTTGGGTCATGATGTCACGGTTCATGAGTTCAAGCCCCACGTCGGGCTCTGTGCTGACAGCTCAGGGCCTGGAGTCTGCTTGAGATTCCCTGCCTCCCTCTCTCTCTGCTCCTCCCCTGCTCACACTCTGTCTCTCTCTCAAAAATAAATAAACATTTAAAAAAAAATTGTAATTTATCTAGTGAATTAATTACTTACTTTCTAAATTGTTTTTCTGGACTGTAACTCTACTTCATTCTTATTAATGCATCACCTACATACCTTAATTTTTTTTCTATTATATAAAAGTAAACTGATGCCTTCCTATTGCAGAAATCTCTTCAGTGGCTTTCCACGGTTTGTGTGATAAGGTTCAAATTCATTACCATGGCCTACAGTTTTGAAAAACAAAATTCAAAGTTCATATATATGAAAATTCAGATGCTTGAAATTTCAGTTATCTTATAAGCCTTATAGTCATACATGATCACTGAACAGAGATGATCGGTACTACAAGTATAAAATTGTGTGTTTTGCAATTTTTGGTTTGTACATTATAACAGTAAAAGTTTTTTTATTGAGGATTTAGGAAGAAGATATATAAAGTATAATAAAGAGAAAGGAAAGAAGAGGAAATATGTACTAATACATGCTCATTTTAACAAATAACACCATGGAAGATCTAAATTTTCTTTGTATGATTATTAAGATTTATTATCTGAACAATAATTTTCACGAGGTTGTTATGTTAGCACTCAAGTTACATATATGTCTAATCACGAGCATAAACATTCCAAAAATTCCATTCTACATTTTTGTAGCTAAACGTATTTTTCTAATATATTTTTATTCACACCATGCCCTTCAATATAGAAACAGATACTGAATTTGTCCACATTTATTTAGTCTTTCCTCAGCCTTATCAACTCATGTGTCTTATTGTTAGCTCAGTGAGCTGGCACTAGCTTTGCACCTCGGGATGTTTACTCTGGCTAATTTAGCCACTGAACTTGTGATGTCTGGTGTTTGGCAATAAAGTCCCAGTTGGAGTTTCTAACCAACAGCGGTTTGCATTTAGTTTCTGAATCTCTGTTTTACAATCTTAGTACCTTCCCTTCCAATCTCATGAAGACAATTGCTCCTAGCGATACCTGAACCTGAAATGAACTGAAAATATTTTACAGCTTTTCAACTTGCCAGCAGTAGAAGAAAAATTCATACCAATCCCAGCACTCTGAACAGCTGTTGCTATAAGGTGATGCTGCTAAAAAATCCCAAAATAGAACAGGCAAATACCATCCCTGCGAGGGTTCTACTATGTTTTGGAGATCTCCAGCTGGAAACTTAATTGTAATTTAAACAGAGCATACAGAAACAGCTTTCCTGAATCTCTTCACCATACTTTTATTGAATCAGATAATTTAATCAATAAGTCACAATACACTCTAATGTGGTACTAAGTAATATTCTAGGAGCAGAGAAATTTGATCTTTGCTGCCTATTATTTCCATCTTCCTGCACTGCACTCCTCTAGGATTTAGATAATATATTTCTCCATTCTAATCAAGTCTTTAAATACTTGCAATCTATTTCCTTTCTTGTGTTAATGCTCATCAGCCAAAGACAGTTAGGAACACACCTGGGCTTATTCTTGTTTGCAGCAAGAAAGGCAGGGAGAAATGCGCAATGTCTTGGTAAGAAGGTGTATTAGAGTTCTCAAGAGAAGCAGAACCAAAAGGACAAAGAGGACATGGAGACAGACATAAAGGTGGATTATAGAGCTGGCTCAGGCAATAATGAGGCCAAGAAGTCCCACAATCAGCCATCTGCACATCTGCAAGCTAGAGAACCAGAAAGCCAGTGGGGTAATTCAGTGCAAATCAGAAGGCCTAAGAACCAGAGAAGGCAGGTGGTGTAAATCCTGGTGAGAGTCCAAAGGCCTGAGGACCAGGAATGCCCACTGTATGAGGGAGAAGATGTCCCAGCTCACGGGGGGGTGGGGGGGGTGTGGGGGTGTGATTTATCCTTCCTCTGTCTTTTTGTTATATTCAGGCTCTCAAAAGATTGGAGGATGCTAACCCACACTAGGGAGAGTTCTCTGCTTTACTCAGTTCACAAACTAAAATGCTAATCTCTTCCAGAAACACCCTAAGAGACACACCCAGAAATAATATTTTACCAGCTATCTGGATATCCTTTAGCCCAAACAAGTTGACACATAAAATTAACTATCATAGAGGGTATGATAAAGAGCCTATTACAGGGGCATCTGGGTTGCTCCATCAGTTGAGTGTCCTGCTCTTGATTTTGGCTCAGATTGTGATCTCACCATTGGTGAGACTGAGTCCTTCATCGGGCTCTTCATTGACAGCACAGAGCCTACTTGGGGTGCTCTCTCCTCCCTCTCTCTGCCCCTCCCCTGCTTACTCTCTCACCCCCCCCCCCCACCAAAATAAACATTTCTTTAAAAAAAAGAGCCTATTACACAATTTAGGTTTTGATTATTTGGTGAAGAGTTTAAGGAAGCAGGACTTTGTCCTGGCTTGTGTACTATCTAGAGGTGGGGACAATTCAATAATTGAGTATCTCAAAGAATCTTATGTATTGAAAGGGTAGACTAAAGAGAGGCTAATAAGTAATTTTAAGAAGCAGCAATTGCTCATATTAACCAGGGAAGGGTTATGCTTAGTATCTTGTGGCTTGGACCATGCTTCACCTATGTTCACACATGGTAATAAAGTGGTCTCATTTTTGTCTTTATCCATTATGGTTTCAGAATGGTCTTACCTAATTTTGAGATTCCATGAAAAAATTTATGTTCAACAAGAGACTCAAAGACCTATAAGTTCTAGGTTAGCTTCTAGCACCACCAAGGCCTGGCTGAAAGTACCAGGCCAGGTCCAATATGTCTAGGGCTTACTCTTTCTTACTTGTTTCTATTAAAGAATGTTAATAGAATGTTAAAGAGTAAAGTATAAAATGTAAAAAAAAAAAAAAAAAATTGAGAATTCCCCATAGAGGTATTTATTCATTGATTGATTTATGTTTTTACTTACTTTTGGAAGTTAAGGCAAAATTTATTCAATTTCCTTTCAATCATACCATCTAAAGCATGTATTTTGGTTATGGCAAGGATATGATTTCTTTTAGGGCTTTCTCCAATTATATTTTAGTTCAGAAATGCATATTTGACAGGTACAAATTAGAGAAAACATTTCTGGCCTGAGCCCTTATCCAGGATGAGTACATCTTTACCTGTTTTTATGTGGCCTAGCCAAGTAAAGTTCCATAGGGCCTTGGCGGTATCCTTACTCTCCTCAGGCTGTGCTCTGAACGATGAGCACCTTGGCCACCCCTCCAAAGCAAGCTGATCTGGAGGCATGTTTTCCACTATCACATCTTAATTCATGAACCAGGTATGCAGTAACCTATATCTGGATCCTTGCAATGGCTGACTCAAAGCAATGGCTCTTCTATTCCCATTGGTTTTACTTGGGTCTAGATCTTGTTGACTGTCAAGTACTGGAGAACAAAAGCTTCATTCACCTCTACCAAATCCATGTCCTTAAGATTCGGTCTTTTTTAAATTTTTTTTTTTTAATTTACTGCCGCACTGATAGCAGAGAGAAGGCCAATATCCATGATAGAGGAATCACATTCAGACACAAAATAGCCCATAATTCTTGCCAGTCGTGTGAAGCTATGTTTTTTTGTTGTTTTGTTTTGTTTTGTTTTGTTTTCCTTACCAGCAACTTCACTAGCTATGAAAGTGCCAGACATTCCCAATGTATTCCTTGAAGTGAGGGTCCCTTCTTTCTTGAATACTACAGGAAGTTTATTTAACTGTTTCAGGCTTGTTTGGGGCCCAGCACGCTCAGCTACTTGCACTGCCTATATTCCCTTCTCTGTCTTCACCTCAGTTGGTAACATCTCATTATTAAAGTAAGCGGCATCATTAGCAGCTTTTCCCCTCTGCTGTGATTACAGGGCATATTTGTTACATTCTTCTTTGCCACTTTTATGTTTTGCAGCAAAACTCTCTGCAGTAATTCCCATGGGAAATCGGACATGTTGATCTGTTAATGTTGCTCACAATGAAACTTCCAGCTTAAAAGCATTTCCAAAGTTGGTTCTAAAATGCGCGTTTCTGACACAGTAGGGAACCTGGCTTATATTTGTGGATCCTCCACACAATACAACTTTAGCTTCTTAAATACAAATTTGCTGACATTGATTCACAATGGACTGAAAAACAGAGCCACAAAGCCCATTAACAGGGAGGGCTGAGGTATCTTTGAGATTCCCACAGTCAAACCAACATGCCTTGCCAAGTATGCAGTGTCTGAAGAACTATTTGCCAATTTATTATAAAGCATGCAATTCAAATGCAGACAAATGGAAGACATACTTTTAGCAAGGTATGGAGAGGTGGGGAGTGGGGGTTCTATGCTCTTCTGGGCACACCACCATCTAGGAGCTTTTATTTGTTAACCAACCTCGAATCTCTGATTCATTCATTTCTCATTCATATCAGAAAGACTTGCAAAACAATGAAATTAATCTTTAATAGTAGATTTTTTTTTTAATTCTCAAGTATCATTTGAGGCAGCAACAGTTGTAGGTAATTTTAACATGTCTCTAAACTCTTGGCAAATAGAAGTTCAGTCTCTCCTACCCTATTATTATTTGCACTTGGAATTTTCTTTTTTAATGTTTATTTTTTTTGAGAGAGAGAGAAAGAGCACATGCGCTGAGAAGGGGCAGAAAGAGGGAGAAAGAAGATCCAAAGTGGGGTCCTCACTGACAGCAAAGAGCCCCATGCGGGGCTCAAACTCATGAACTGCAAGATCACGACCTAAGCCAACGCTGGATGGTTAACTGACTGAGCCACCCAGGCGCCCTGCGCTTGGAAATTTCTATATATTTAGTTTCTAAGTAAGGACAATTCTGACTTAGAGGAATAAAGACACGTGCTTAAAATACTGAGATCAAGTATAAGTTTCAGTGCCATCACCATGTTATAACTTAATAAGACCTATATTTTATGCCAAATTCATAACAGGAACCTCCATAATAGGAACCATCTTATCTTACTTGATTGAGGTAATTATTTGGCCAGTTAATTGAAGAAGTAATATAAAGTAGGAAGTACAAACAAAAAATGTACACACACCTTAAAACTTTAGTTCAAATTAAAAACATATGCAGCTACTGGATGATGAGTGGAGAAACCCTTTTCTGTAGTTTGCTGATTTGTGTTTCATCTTTTTACAGAAAAAGACATCCTAAGACCTCATCTGCAATATCTAGCAATGGTTTCATGAGGAGAAGTAAGAGGTCCAGAAGACAGGTGCTTACTAGGCATGGTAGTTTAGTCAGTACATTTTCAAAAGGGGATTGAAACGTCCAGTCAACTGCAAAGATTAGTTATGTGAAGATACATTGAGAGCTTCTGTGTGTTCTGTAAAATGAAGACACAGTCTTCATAATTAGTAAGGATTTTCTTTATCATCTGAAAGGGGTGATAATTATTTGTAAGTATGTATAAGTTTTATGCCCTACATGTTAATGCCTATTCGTTAGATGGGAGGTGTTGTAATTCTTGTTTTTCCCCTATATCTCCTTTCCTGAAGACACTACTGCAAAGTAGTTTGGAAAATTAAGAATAGAAAACAGAATTCTCAACAACAGTTGGCTGTTTAGTTGGCTAAACATACAGTTGGCCAAAATGTATTTATAACTTATTTTTTTAGAAAATATATACTTATAGACAAGGTTATCAATCTATTTATCGATATCTATATAATCTATAGGTAATCTATCTATATGTATGCATTAAACATATAACATACATATGTATATACATGTATATGTATGTTTTCCCCACAAACACCAATGATATATTGACATTCATCCTACTTATTAGCTATGCTGTCAGTCAAAAAAGCTACGACTGCTCTCTAATGGCATCTGGCAGAAGTAAACCAAGATTAGAGGATAAAGTGATCGGTCAGGCCTCCAAGCCAATCTGTGCAGCTTTCAATTCCAAGGAATCAGTGACACCTGCATGTGGTAATCATTCTCTGGTTACAAGTGCTGGCAGAAACAAGAGACCTGTTTTTCAAGCTAGAGCAAAATAAGCTAAATATAAATGTGAAAATCCTCTTCACAGTAGAATTGTAATCCTATTTTTTAAAGGAGGAAATAGCAGAGCTGTCTTATTCACATTTTCAATTATTTTGTAGCAAGGTAGATTAAGCTTAAGCACACCAATGAAGGACAGATAACCATGGTGGGGATGTTATCTTCCAGCGTCCATGATAGGGATTCAGACTCTTGTCCAGTATCTTGCCGTGGGGCTTCAAACTGCTGTGCTGGTACTCGCTACACCAGTATCCTTTTTAGTTACTTGTTAGAGATGTGTGAACCTTTCATCTTGTGAAACTTGCCAACCTCAGGAATATTTTATGAGTTACCAGCTTTGCAACTTTTGCAGAATACATTCAAACATCACTTTTACAGGCAACAGGACTACAAATGTTTCTCCAAAGATTAAAAAAAAAAAAAAAGGTATATAAAAAAAGAAACCTTGGAAAGATAACCATGGAAAGACAGTATTTTTCCATTATTTCCCAGTGAACTCTCCTGTTTTGTTTTGTTTTTTTTTCTAACTGGAAGTCAGACACTGACTAAGGGGTCAGCAGACCTTTGGTCTCATTCTCAATCCACTCTTTCTCGAGAAAAGCAAAACCATTATAGGTAATGAGCTTCTCCCATTTTTTTTACCAGTCATTTATCTGTAATTCTTAGGTAAAATAAGATACTATTTGATAATTTAGTATTTTTATTTTCCCTCTTTTCAACCAATTATTCCTATCTAATCTTTTAACAAATTCTCAGTATTTACTTACTAAATGATGAAATATGCCAAAGTTTTTTAAATAAACTTTCAAAGATCCTATAAAAAATGCACTATTCTTTTTTCAAACGTCCACAGTAGTACATTGTTATTTTTAACCAAAAATAATGCCTGTGGAACCCCAGAAGGCATTACGGACAGCTGGATGTTAGATCTAATGAATAGGGCAAGCCTGGCTTTAGATCTTGAATTAAACTGCTCTGAAAATTTGACCTAACTAGTTCAGTGAGAAAGAGTAAAACTGATTTGAGGAACACATTTTTGGGAGCAGTCCTATACAACTGGCCTCGCTCATGAAGAAAAGAAAAAAAAAAGGAAACGAATAGTTATAGAACATCTAGTACATTTCTCAGTGTCAGGGTCTCAGTGTCACAGATATTTTTATTTGCTGCCTTATATCCATTCTCCCTCTAGATATTATTTAAGGTCAGTTTATGAAGTCTCCATGGGAATTTGCCCCTGGATTGTTCCGGAGAGGGGGTATACATGACTTAAGCCAAATAGCATATTGAATGGTGAATATCCAAAATCTATCTATTCAGAATAAATCTCAGAAATTTGGAGGATTTATACAAAATATTTCCTTTGTTTCTCCTAAACTAAGAATTTAGGAGCTGCAGCCATCTTGATACCAGGAAGAGAGTCTAAGGGTAATTGCTCCAATTTACTGGAAACAAACTTGAGATAAGGTCAGAGAGAAACCAAGATCTGGAATATTGTTTAAGCCACCGCATCAAGCCTGATCATAAGTTGTTCCCTATATTCATAGATTTTTCATCTAATCAAGCACTGGCCATGGAAGGCATAGCACAGTTTACTGAACCATATTGTAAACCAAGTGGCCAGCAGAAGCAACAGCATCTAAAACTTCCCACTCCCCACAGAATGGAAAATGTAGCACTCTTAACTTGCTTCTGTTAGAGCACACGACATTTTATGGGCATGCGGTCTCGAAAGGGAAATGTTGGTTGTTCTGTCTGGAAGGTGGAAATAGATAAATGAGTTATTGCTGCTCAACTTTCAGATATCATCACCACTTAAAGTGAGGACAGTATTCACTGCAATATGTCTCAAGCGTTACTAGATAAGACGATGCCTTTAACTGGATGAAACCATGGTTTACACTGAAAACACAAATTAGAGGTTTAACCAACCAATTAGAGGTTGTATAGGTTAGTTGTATAGGTTACAACTTACTTTAAAGTAAATATTCAAAAGTATAGCCCTTAAAAATGATAAATCTGGGAAAAGCCTAAGCCAGATTAGATGCTAGGCTAATAAGCATAAACTATGACGGCCCTGGAAAATCCATAAGAGAGGAATGGTCTAGCTATGAGGAATTATAAAACTGAAGGATGAGTGAGGTACATACAATTACCTGTGACCTTCAGCTAGTATGTAAAAAAATAGGACTTTTTAGTCAATAAATGTTCTCCTGTGGAATATCATGTACCACTAAGATACATCTTATTATTAAAGAGATAACCAGAATAAAATTTCTTAGCCTAAAATAACACACACTCATTAAGGGAGAAAGACATGTTCACAGATGGCTACAACACAAACATTACAAAATAAGGTATGGGCAAGTTATAATAAGCGGGCAGGATATTGACTACTTAATTTTCTTTGGGGAGTTGGGAAAGAAAGTAACCAAAAAAGCTTCAAAAAAACAGTACAATTTGAGCTGCATAGCAATGGAAAAACAGCTATTTAACAGGCAACTAAGAAAAAGAACAGTCTAGTCTCGAGTAAGGGAATAGAAGACAGGGAAGCATGAGGTCTAAAAGGAAATCGTGTATTTAATACTGTGCAAATCATTTACTATAACGGAAAGTACCAACACACTTGTCATAAGTGAGATTGTGGAGAGTTTTCCTGAGGGTATATAGTTTAGGTAAAATAATCACACAGCTAATATTTATAAACCACCTCACAGTTCACCAAATAATTTCACGTGCAACACTTTATAACCCTGCTACTCTGGTAAAGATGTCATAAAGTGGCTTAGAAACTTTAGGTTAATTTTCTTATGAAAACATTAAAACATTAAATCCTTCTAATAATTTTTCTATTATTTTCACCAAGATAAAATTACCAAGAATGATGCAGAGAGAAATTTTAGTGAATAAATATGCCACATCTTTTCTGAGTCCATTCCTTGGTAGTTTTTCAGCAAATTCATTGGTATGTTAGGATTTCTAAGATCTCAATAAACTTATAATGGTTCGTTTATATAGGTGAACTTAATAAAAGATTTAAAAATTTTCAATGTAAAACTGATTTAAATTCTGGGAGCCAAGGGGGGTATATTCTATTAAAACTGGGGAGGGGGGGAGAACAATAGGAAATAAATTCTCTAAGGACTTAAGGAACATTTTATTCCCCTTTATGCAGTAGAGCAGTTTCCACTTTTAGTGTTCATCTTTAAAATATAGAAGCAACCTCACCATGCAAATTTTATGCATAGAACCAAAAGATGAACAACTTTCACTGATTCCCACTGGTATGCCCAGAGTCATGAGAGCCCTTTCATTTAATTAAACCAAATGAAATTCTAAAATAAATTTAGAAACACCTTCAAAATAATCGAGGTGTGCACTTCTCTCTAAACCCTCTGCCTGCCAATTTTTCTCTTTAGTTAGGCAAGCATTTACATTATGTCATTAAAATCCTTTTTTACTTAATAGAAACTTTTCAATCCAGAGATAGATATTTTTACCCAAGCACAACATATTCTGTTTTCTTATAATGACCTACTGTTCTAATTGCTTATTTAGCTTATGGTGCAGTTTGTTTTTATTCTAATGCATGGTATTAATGGTTGATATTTTAAATGTCTGCACCATTAAGTATATAATGAATTACATCATTTCCCCCCTACTCTTTCAAATGAGTTAAATAGAAAGGAAACACTTAGCACTATTTATGATCTATACAGATATGTAGCATAGTGTGGAAATTTGATAACACCCTACTTTTTAGTTCTGTTAGTGTGCTGCACTGCCATAACAAAGTATGAAAAACTGTGTGTCTTAACCAACAGAAAGTTTTTGTCTCACAGTCTGCAAGCTAGAACTCCAAGATCAGCGAGTTAGGAAGGCTGGCTCCTACTAAGGGCTGTAAGGGAGCCTCACAGCCCATATCGCTCACCTAGTTCTGGTGGTCTACACACAGTCTCTAGTGTTCCTTAGCTTGTACATGCATTCCCTGACTGCTGCCTTTATCTTCCCTAGGGTTCTGTGTGTGTGTGCGTGTGCGTGTGCGTGTGTGTGTGTGTGTGTGTATGTGTATGTGTGTCTGTCTGTCTGTCTCTATGTTCAAATCCCACCCTGCTTTTTGAAAGGTACGGTCATATTGGGTTAGAGCTCACTTTAATGAACTCATCTTAACTTGATCATCTGCAAAGACTCTATTTCTAAATAAGGCAAATACATAGGCACTGTGGTTTAGAATGCCAACATCTTTTTTGCTATTCAACCCATAACAATGACTGAGTTTTGAAATGCTTTTCCTTAAGCATACTGAGAAAATGCTTAACTATGAGTCAAAATATCTGTGTTTAAATCCGTCCCTCTCGATCATGAAGGAATGCTTTCTTCATGAAAGCATTCCTTCATGAAGGAATGATTTCTTCACATTCTAAGATTTCACAAATATACTTTGGTAGTCAGGCTCTGCTTTGTCTTATCTGTATCAAATTGAAGACAAATGTCAAGGAAGAAAAGACTGGAATGAAAACTTATAAAAGGGACTTAAGAAGCAGAAGTATTAAGAAAATAAATGAAGGGTGCCTAGGTGGCTCAGTTGGTTAAGTGTCCGACTCTTGGTTTCAGCTCAGGTCATGATCTCACAGTTTTGCAATTCCAAACCCCATGTGGGGCTCTGTGCTGGCAGTGTGGAGCCTACTCAGGATTCTCTCTCTCCCTCTCTCTCTGCCCGCCCCCACTCGTGCTGTCTCTGTCTCTCTCAAAAAAAGTAAATAAACTAAAAAAAAAAAAAAAAATGACATGAAATAAAATTATGAAATTAAATAAAGAAATAAAAGGCATCCCCCCCAAAAGTGGTTGAAATGGAATAGTGGCAAGGAAAATCCAACTTATGACTGGATTTGCTAAAGATAAAGAAACAATTCATGGGGAGCCTGTGACTCAGTCGGTTGGATGTCTGGCTCTTGGCTTCGGCTCAGGTCATGATCTTGTGGGTTCGTAGGTTCAAGCCCAGTGTAGGGCTCTGTGCTGGCAGTGGGGAGCCTGCTTGGGTGCTTGGGATCCTCTCTCTCTCTGTCTCTCTCTGCCCTTCCCCTGCTCGTGTACTCTCTCTCTCAAAATAAAAATAAATAAACTTAAAAAAAAAAAGAATTCATGAAGTCTCAGTTCCTGTTTCTGCCCTCTGAGGGACACTAGAAGCAATGACAATCAAGTACAATCACAGCCATATCACAGCCAGACCTTCCTTGCTTTCTAAATACTAACTCTTTAATAATAGAAACCAGGACTTTTTGCAGAAATGCCTGATTCCACGCTAGAGCAGGGAAAGTAAATGAACCTGGATAACCTTGTTATTTGTGAATGAATGTAAAGAAGTACTCAAACTAAGGCACATAAAAGGACACAAAAACCAACTTCAAGTTGGTTCCAATGGCCAAATATGGTTCAATTCAGCATCAAATTAAATGATAGTAAATATTATAACCTCTTAAATATATCAACCTATTACATAATTTTAATAATATTTTATAGGTCTATATTTATATGAAAAGCCCTTTTTACAGCTGAGGGTCAAGTAATAAAATAGAAGGAATGAAAATATCCAAAAAGTCACCTTTTGGCAACTATCAACATTCATGCAGGCAAAACTCATAAATGGATACTAGAAGTATTAAGTGACACCTTGAAGTGTCACAAAATATTTATATCATTTCAGTATAACTCTTCACAAGATAATGAACAAACATGACAGGAGCAACATGATAAAGTGATCAAGTTAACATAACTAGTAATGAAACACATCAATACCGTGTGCTAACTGGCACAGGTATTGAGGACATCATAACATCATTTCTGTGGTATTCCTGACAAAATATCCATAACCTAATCCGGACACATCAAACAACCCAAAGAGAAATGCATTTTATGGAAAATTACTGACATAATCTCTAAAAAAATAATAATGTCCCAAAATAAAAGAGACTCAGGATATGATAACTGAAAGCAATACATGATCCAGGATTTTCTTCTGATATGAATGGATGATTCAGACAGTTGCCAAAACCTGAATAATGTCTTCAAATTACATAAAAACCAGTTAATTGCGTAAAGTTGTTAAGTGTGCTATACTCAATGAGGTACTTAGAGAAAAAGAGATATAACATCAGTAACTTATTCCTGAACATGAGAAAGGGGAAGGGGGGGGGGAAATCTGGGTGAAGAGTATATGAGAATTTTTGTACTATTCTTGAAACTTTCTGTATGTCTGAAATGATTTTAAAATTAAAAGTTAAAAGTTAGTAATTTTACCTCGTATATTGTAGATAGCAGGACGTGAAAAGAAAACAAAGGTGTTATTCTTGAATTAGGAGAAGGAAATAGGAGGTACTTGTAACTGAAAAACAACAGGGGGGATACAGGAGAGTATCAGTACCACTTGGACATGGAAGAGATGGGAATACCAGACAGAACAGAACAGCGGCAGCAGATGCAGAATCTCCAGGGCTCCAGGATCCAAACTATCTGCGTTAAATTCAAGTGCATTTACTAGCTGTACGTACTCAGGGGATTTACTTTTCAATCTAGTTCCCCTTACCTATACAAAAGAGCTGCTTGATTTTAGTCCATGCATTGATCAGACGTAGTGAAAATGAAATCAATTAATCCTGCTTAATAGGTAATATTGTATTAGTTTGCTAGGGATATCATTCCAAATTATCACAGACAAGGAAGCTTAAATAAAAGAAATTTATTTTATCACAGTTCTCAAGGATGGAAGTTCAAAATCAAGGTGACAGCAGATTTGGTTTCTGCTGAGGCCTCTCTTCAGCTTGAAGAAGGCCATCTTCTCACCATGTCCTCACATGGCCTTTCCCTAGGTATGTGCATCCCTGGTGTCTGTTCTTATAAGGACACCAGACAGGGGTACCTGGGTGGCTCAGTCGGTTAAGCACCTGACTCTTGGTTTTGGCTCAGGTCTTGATCTCACTCTTGGTGAGATCAAGCCCTATGTCAGGCTCTGAACTGACAGCGGGGAGCCTGCTTTGGATTCTCTCTGACCCTCTCTCTCGGCCCCTCCCTCTCTCAAAATTAATAAACATTTTTTTAATGACACCAGTCATTTTGCTTTAGGGTCCCATTCTTATGACTTCATTTCACCTTAATTACCTCTTTAAAGACCCAATCTCCAAATACACTTACAGTGACAGTTAGGGTTTCAACATACAAATTTTAGAGGGACATGGTTCAGTCCACAACAGGTATTAAGTATTAGTAAAGATCCATAAATGATATTTGGACCATGATTTAGCAAAACATAATGCCCCAAATGGAAAAACTGAATTTGTGCCCAAATGAATAAAAGTTGTATTTATTGTGCAGTTTAAAGGTCTGAGAATAAATACATTGTGAAGCAATTTATAGTTCCTCTGCCTAGAACCTAACTTCAGTATGAAGATGGCTTTTTCAAACTACACTCAAAGCTTTGACAGGTGGTCCACAGTGTCATTCAGTCTAATGTTGGGTTCCAAAAACTCATATTGTTTCAACTGTCAGTAATAAAATCAAATAAATGTTACCTTAAGCACTTTTGTCTGGCTTCAAAATATGACATTATGCTTAAAGTTTCCTGTGAAGGCAAAAGAAATGACTGAACACTTTTTTGCTCATTCTACATTGTGCAGTCAAGGGGAATACTGGGTATCACCACATTATCTATTTGCAGTTGATATCCTAAGGGAGATAAATTAAACACACTGAAATATTTTTCACAGAAGGGATTTTTCATATTTTTATCATTTTTAATAGAAGGGATTTTTCATATTTATATCATTTTTAATAGAAAGATCATTTTCAAAGTAATTATATCACAATATTTTGATATTGCTATAGATTTAAAATCCAATATTTTATTAAACTGCCAGGATTAAGAATTCCTGCTCTTCCAAGTAATATCAATGGTTAATAAACTGTATTTAGCCAATGATGCTATAGAAAGGAATTTTAACTGAACGGATGAATGTGTGTGTACATACACCATATATATACACATATACATATACATATACACGTATGTGTATATGTGTATATATGTGTGTGTGTGTATGTGTATATATATATATATATATATATATATATATATATATATATATATATATAAAGTCTTATGCCAAAAAGCACCAAAATTGTAGGATCCTTTATTTTTCTCAATTGAATAATGAAGTCAGTGATTGATTTAAGTTCTCTGTATATCAGGTTTAGCATGCTTTATCCTCCTCAACTTAACCTTTAATTCACAAGCAGTCCCTTTATTCCTCACATATTAAAAGAGCTCATTTACTTCCTTTGTTCTCTATGATTTTTATTGTGTTTTCCATTTAGCCTTATCAGTTTTGAACACTTGGTGCATTTCCATCTGTATCTTTTTCTATTCCAATTATTTTCAACAAAACAGACACGCATATTTTGTCTGCTTAGTTTGACCTTTGACATAGTTAAATACCATTTCTGAAACGTCATGATAAAACAGGGAAAACATAAAGAATTGGACATTTTGTAGGTTGAGTTTTTCAAAGAAGAGCCATTGTTCCATTGTGAAAGACACTCAAGAGAGTAAGAAGAGGGCACATGCAAATAACTGATAGTTTGCAAAAGGCAATCCTTGAGGGTTCCATGTTAATCTTTGAAACCTAGGTTTTGTCTTCAGTTCAATTTTTTCAAAGTATGTTCATGCTAAGATTCTTTGGTCTTATAAAAGGATTTCCTCATGTGTCCCTTTCATTTTGTCAATATTCACCTCAGGTTTCAAAATCGGTTGATGCCCCGCTTTTTGCCAACACTTTTAGTTAAAAGAGAAATTTGATTTGTTATATTTTATCCGTGTGTCTGGGGGAATCCATCTGATATTATTCACATTACATTCCAGATTAAATTTCATCAAAATGCCACAGACACTTTACTGATTAATATACTAAAATTACTACCTTTCAGAGTGTATTCTAATTCCAGAAACACTGTTACCAAAATTTCCAGTAGAAATTTGTGTGAAACACATTTCAGTGACTCAATCTGTGTATCTTCTTTGGAATATTTTGTGAAAAAATAAAACATCTGTGATTGACGTCTTTATTTTTAGATGGTGTTTCCAGCACTTTATCTGAATTACATATATTCAGAAAAATGTTGAGAATATTTTCTTACATACACACAAGTCAAGTATGGTACTCTAATCTGGGTTATGCAGCTAAATCCTAATACTAATTATCACATTTCAAAATATTTTGATAATGGAAAAGTATTCCACTTTTGAGTGTCATTTAGTGGTAGACATTTTGGAAAGTCCATTCAAAGAGGTATTTCTCATTTATTGTTAATGTTTTCCTTCATGTTGATGAAGCTCATTAGTGGAACACTTCCATTGTCTTTCTGTCCATTTTCTCAATTTTGTTTTAGGAAAGGTGTGGTGGCTTGTCTGGTCAGTAAATCTGGCAACAGAAGAACAGGCATACTCATCTTGGCTCTGGCCTTATGCCTCTTGGATTCTGCATATTCACAGAAAACATACATCCTGCTTTCTTCGCTAAGGAACAGGTTTGTACTTTGGTCAAGGCACATCCTCCCTAGCATGGCACTGATGTTCTGTGCAGCTCTGTTAACACCCTCATTTGACTTTCTCACTAAAACCTACTCTTAGCCTTTCACCAGTAGTAAGTGTGCTATGTTAGTTTCACGTGGTTTGTCACTTCGTAATACTTCAAACATTATGTACCTTCAAACATTAGAATGTACCTGATGAAATTTGTTAAAAATTAACTAGAAATATATGTCTAGATTTTAATATACTTCTTCTAAATTTGGCAGAGAAAAACAACAGTAAAGAATATGTAGACGATTTACATAATATAATCATCAAATGTTGTATTGTGTAGATATATACACTCTAGTAAAATTTCTCTTTTCTTTTTTCCTTTTTTTGCCTGTGAAATAGTTTTAAAAAACAACGTACTTGGCAACAGACACAGAGAGGAGTGTTGAAACCTCTGGCCAACACTGTGGCCACTGTGTTTCTTCTTGCAGTTCTCAGTTTTCATTTTGTGGATTGTGATTCTCCTTAATTTGGTGTATAAATATTTAAGATTCTTATATCATCATAAAGAATTGACCCTTTAGCAGTATAAAATTTCCCTTTTTATACCAGCTAACATGTTTTTGCTGTTTGTGTATTGTTACTATATCCATTCCAGTTTTCCTTTGTTTAGCATTAGGATGCTATATCACATATTCATCCTTATGTATATAACTTATTTCTATATTTATGTTTAAAGTGAATTTTGTTTAGGCAGTGTCTTGATTTTTCCACATAACCTGAAAACCTCTGCCATTTAATTGGGGGTGTTTACATTTAATATAACTATTTACATTTACATTTAATCTAACTATCGATACATCTGAGTTTAATTTACCAGTATACTATTTGTTTTGCATTAATTCTTTGTTATTTTTCTCTTTTCCACATATTTCTGCCATCTTCCTTTGTTACTTTTCATTATAGGTAATATTGACTGTTTTAGAGTTTACATTTATATGACTTTAACATACCACATTCTATTTTCAACTAATAATATAACATCTCACATATGATGTAAGAACCATATGTTATGCTCTAACATTACACTTGCTTCCCCCTACTGGTTTTTGTGTTATTGTGACATATTTTACTTCCACAAATGTTCTAAATCTCACAATATATTGTTAATATTTTTGTTTTAATAGTTACTGGTCTTTTGAAGAGAATTTTAAAAATGACAAATTTATCCACATAATTACTTTTTCTCAGTGAGCTTTATTTCTTCCTGTAGATTCAGACTTCCATCTGAGTGGGCTTTTTCTTCTGCAGAGGATTCTCTTTAACATTTCTTGGAATTCAGGTCTGTTGGCGATTAATTGTGTCACCTTATGCATGTTTCAAAATAGTCTTTATTTCACCATCATGTTGGAAAGATACTTCTGCTATATATAGAATTCGATATTGACAGGGCTCTGTTTGTTTTTCTTTAAGTAGTTTAAAATTGTAGCTCCACTGTCTTTTCACTTGCATTCTTTGATGAGAAGTCTGCTCTAATTGTTCTCTTTGTTTTCCTCTGTGGAATGTTCAATTTATTCTGGCTGTACTGATTGAACTTTTTTTTTTTAATAATGAGGGATATTATAAGTTTATTTGAATATATCACTAAGGGTCTTTTTGTGTAGATGCAGGTTTTCATTTCTCTTGGATAAACTGCCGAAGGTTTTCCAAAGTGGTTCTAGCATTTTAAACTCCTAGCATACATTTTTGAGTATGATTTCTCCCAACACTTGGTATTACCAGTCTTTTCTATTTTAGTCATCCTAGTGGGTTCATAATAACATCTAATTATGGCTTACTTTGCATTTCCTTGATGACAAAAATTATTGAACCATTTAATTTTGATCTTGTTTATTGGCTCTTAGTATATTACCTGTTTTTTTGAAATGCCCGCTGCATTATTTCTCTATTTTAAACAGGAGATCTTTGTTTTATTACTGGGGTGTAAAATCTTTTTGGAAAACAAAAGTGCTTCATCCTATCCATAGAAAGAGATGGATAAGGACATGGATGTATATATACACATTTGTATTTCTTTTCTTTGAGCTGAAAACATTGTTTTCATTTTCTTAAATGTTTTAAAGAGCAGGAATTTATTTTTGAGAAAATTCTATTTAAAAGTGACTTTTTATTTTTACCTATAGTGCGTTGTGTCTGTTTCTGATATCTAAGAAAAATCTGTTATTGCAAAACCAGGATGGTTGATTCAAATGCATTTTTCTAGATATAACATAGGTTTGACTCTTTATATTTAGGTCTATGATAAATGATTTATATTATTTCATCAAAATATAATTTACATCCAATAAAATCATCCAACTTTGCATGTATAATTTATCAATTGTGGCTAATGTACATATTGTGTAACAGCCAACAAAGTTAATTAGAACATGCTTATCTTTCTATGAAATTTCCCTATATTCCTGTGAGGTCAATTCCCTTCCTCTCCTCTGGCTATTGGCAAACAGTGATCTGCTTTCTAAAATTATACATTAAATTTACAATCCGGTGCTCTCTATAAGACAATGTAAAAACTAGTAATTTTCTTATATTTTAGTTAATTTTTAGCTATTTATGGTGGAAGGGCTAATCCAGTGTATGTTTCTCTATTGGGCTGAAAGCAGAAATTTTCATATAATCTTTTTCAAGACCAAACATTAAAGAATATAATGACTTCTTAACTAGACAACAAACTTAACTGGATTAAGAAACTCAAAGCAAATGAAATGGCTTCAAAGACTAAATCCAGATTGACATTTATTTCAGTGGTATTCATTGAGATAGAGGTACTCGCCTACTCTAAAACTTTCTGATCAGGGGGTCAAGGTCAAATGTGATTATTAAAATATAATAAAAACACTTTCCAAAATGCTTTACAATTATTTTTTAGGTGGAAGTCTACTTTATATTGCACCCACTCTTTGTAGCAACAGCAATTTTATTGCAAATCCAAGGTCTTACAAATCTAGACAAATAAATTAGCATTGCCATTGCAAACTTTTCATTAAGAGCTAACAAATGATTCTCACATTACGAAGAATACGGAAAAGCAACAAAGTGGCCAAGGAAAGAGAATGTATAAAAAAAGGCACTTTATGGCAAGCACACATGGATATCAGCAACTTTCTTTTTAACAACAGAGAAAAATCACCAGGAAAGGGTATGTACTTTCCTTTCATGAGGAAAGAACCTTACTTTGCACAGTGCTATATATTTTACTTGATTTATTTTTTCTTTGTGTACTTTCACTGCACTTCTGATTCTACCTCCAAGTACAATTCACACAATTCATTGAAATAATAATAATAATCTACAATATTTTATCCTTCTTTCAAAGCTAGTACATAGAGTTACCCACTCATAACTAAATGTGTATGTTGCAGGAAAAAATCCATTAAGCACATTTGGAACCAGAATTTCTATTGAAATTCACAGCACGATATAAAACAAAGGTAAAAAAAAAAATGTTATCATCATTATAGGATTGGACTTAATGGGAATCTAGAGTATTGCCCTGTCAATTGCAATACAGAAATTGATTCACCTTATGTTTTTGCCTTGAAAAAAGCACTTTAATGTGACATTAAAATATGCTTTATTTTGTGTTTTAAGAATTTAGAGAATTTTTATTTTGAGGATCGCATAAAACCATAGTCTCCAAAGGAATATGCATACAACTAACAAAATATACATAGAAGGATGAAAGCATGAACAGCTGAACTCCAAAAGAAAGCATAAATAACTAAAGTAAATCATTTAGAATGAGACACTGATATAATAAACTATATTAATTTCAAATTTCTAGGGAGAATGTCTAATTTATACTAGAAAAATGTCTAATTCATATAAATGTCTCTATTGAAAGAATCACTGACGATTATTTAATTTAAATATTCAGGATTTCAAAATATTTGCTGTCATTTTTATTGCTACATATTACTAACTTTCAATCCTTAAATTAGGGTTACTTTTCCTCAAAATCTCTTAGATGTTTGTGTAGATTCATTATTTATAAAGGAGTCTAGATATAGCTACCACGTAAATGGTTTAAAAATAGTTACAGAACTACTATTCATTGCGTACATACAATGAACCATTCAGTTGTGTGCTATGAAAACTGTCTGGGCAGGGGGAAATGTGATGACTTGGTTTTTGTGCTGTGAATACTCCCTCTAAGGCTGCTTTCAAGCTGCCAATGTGATGTCACTGAACAGTGAAAAAGGATGCATACATACCACTTTGCATGTTACTGTGAGCTGGTCCCTGTACAAAAATATATTTGTTGAGAGGATGTTCTGCAATACTTTGAGGTACGATGTGGGAATTGTAGTGTTAAGAACTGGTGAATTTATCAAGGGCATTCACTTAGAATGGGAGAGCCAGCCCCGGTCTCTTTCCCTTCAATACCCAAGATCTGTATGCATACAAGTTTGAACACACACACGCACGCACACACATAACACATTAAAGTTGGATTTTTCTATAGACAGAGGAAGATTCTCACTCTTATAATAATATTGTTGCAGTTATTGTATATTTATATTAGTCGTTCGCCTTTCCACTTATTTAATCATGCAGATTCACTGAACGCAAACAGGAAGTAATGAAACTTCAATAATTTTTACCAATGTTTATATCAGGTTTTGAAATTTCACTGCATGTTTTAAACAGGAGTTTTTAAACGATTCAAGACGTGTGATGTAATTGTAGGTGACTAGCAGTCAGTTACTTCAGTGTTCCTCATGAAGCATCACAGTGCTGTGCAGTGCCTTGGCAAACGTAACAATCTCCCTTCTTCCCTCTCGATCTCTTCCTCAATCTCTTTCTTTTTATGCTTCTGTCCCTCACAAATTTTCAAGCTATGTGGACAATTACTAAGCTACTCTTTTGGATACACAGACAAGACTATTCTTTTTGATGAAACCAACTGAACCCTACCTACATATAATTTATAATTTAAATTATAATTTGCTTTTAAATACACACTTAAATATAATTTATAATATCTAATTTATTTCCATACTTCATTTGAATCTATGTAGGTCAGAATTTATAAGCAAATATTTTATTACCATTCATTTGATAAATAAATTAACAAGTCACAGAAAGTCATTTAAAATTTGCATTAAAGATAAGGCAACTCTGAAGAATTCTCTTTCTATATGAAAATCCACAGTATTAACACATAATTCTGCAGGTGAGAACTTACCAAGCATTTTAGAGTCAAAATTAAGACTCTGAAATGGCAGAGCAGCAGGCAAAATGGCAGACTGACTAAATCAGAATTTCCATCTTCTTTTATTTAATACAGTTTCTTTGGTAACTTTGATTCAGTAGAGAGAGTCAGAGCTTACACTATTCCTGATAAATTCCATCTTTGGAAACATTACACCAAGTTTATGAAAATGAATACCATTCTAAACATTGGCTTTTAGATTTCAGAGAGACAGAGGAAGATTCTCACTCTTATAATAATATTATTTCAGTTATTATATATTTATATTAGTTGTCTGCCTTTCCATTTATTTAATCATACAGATTCACTGAATGCAATGAATTTGAGAGATTAATTTCACCAAATTCTGAGTCTATGTGTCTTTATTAAAGGGGACAAATTTTCTTGGGGAATACATTCTATCTATGCTAAGCCCACCTAAGAAGGTATTTCCTTACTCAAATCTGGTGCTAATAGTATTGTTCTCTTCAACAAGCCTTTTTATATTCCTTATTCCTTGAAAAAGAGTTACATTAAATCTGAAATTTCTTATTGGCTTAGAATTTGCCCAACTGTTTCCCTAAGTGTGCTCCATAGGACTGATCTGAACCATCTTGATGAGATTTACATTTAAAAAAAAAGGTCAAATAATTTCCAGAAATGTGTACCTGAAAAAAAGGTTAATATTTTCTTAATCACATTTAGTTATCTGTCTAGGGTATCTTCAAAAACAAAATCAAACAAGTTAAAACAAACAAACAAACAAAAACTATGTTCTCTGGAAATTACCTCAGGAAACTGCCACAGAAGCATGTGAGGCAAGTGAGCACAAATTCTGACTACTAGGAACAGAGCCAAAACAAACTTTGGGTCCCCATTTTCCTAAGAGGAAATGAATCATATTCAAGCTAGATAATATTTGAAAACAAATATAGTATGAAATTCTAATTATTCATTCTTTTGTTCGTAACTGCTCCAATCCTGGGTAAGAATGCACAGTTGACACCTGTAATGTATTTCGGCACCAGTTTATGGTTCACAGTTGAATCTAAGCCCTAGACTAACTTTCTGAGATCAACTTTTATCCATTTCTGACATGTTCATCATGCTCTTGCCTTGTGTGCTTTTCTCTGTCTCCTAAAAATACCAGCCAACTTTGTCTAGACTTGCCTCAGAGAGCCTCCATTGCTATTGCATGGATTAATGCGTACACTAGCATTGAACAAATTAGTAAATATATTTTAAGTAATGAGAACCAGGTTGTCCATGATTTGGGAAAAAAGTTAGAAATAAGGAAAGGTAGAAGCCTAGATGAACCTTAGGATGTTGGATTGGAATTGGAGAAGTCCTGCTTTGGGGGGGAGGGGGGAGGGGAGAAGCTGATAAAAATCTACTCCTGCCAAAAAAAAAAAAAAAAAAAAAAAAAGAGGGAGTGAAAACCACAAAGCAAGAGCAATACTCCATAACTAAAAATATGAGTTAGACAATCTATGTAATAATTTTCAAATACAGTAAAACTGACTTTGAATATCTTTTTTATATAACATTTTCTCTTAGAATGTTTTACTCCCCTTAATTTTTTGTCCTTTCTATGCTCTATCTACACACACACACCCCACATGCAAACGTACTTTTATGAATATATTTAGACTCTGAAAAGCAAAACAATGGAAAAGAATAGTGTGCACTGTATAATCTACAAAAAAAGCATACAATAAATAAAAGTATACCTGAATCTGCACCTTGAAAAAGCTTATAGATCTATCAGTGAACATTAACCTAAAAACTTAAACTCCAAGATGAGTCCCATCAAAACTGTTAGGCAATAAATAAAACAGGGTTTACAGACTTCAAGCAAAAAGACCATGCTTACTAACAAAGGGGAACAAAATCTGGTGTCAGATTCCTTGATTCTTGACAGAAATAGGCAATGCAAATCAACAAAGAATTCAAATACACAGAAGAATAACACAATGATTTTACAAAGAGCCAAATTTCCCTTCAAGGATCTAGTCTTTAGGAAGCCAGCCACTGAACATGCAAGAACACAAGAAGAACCGTGTTTACAATACTCCTGAGAAATCTTCTAGAAAATGAGCTTCAGTAAACCAAGAGATGATATTGGACATTTTAGCAAAATGTGTGCATTGAATATAGTTACATATCAAAGACTAGATGTTTGGAACAAAGGTTATAGCCAATATAAACACTAACACACATATTGACAAGGTAGAATTGATACAATTAAAAATGTGGAAGAAGAGAGGAGGGAAAAGTCAAATAAGCTCAGGGATCTTTACATAGGTATAGAAGAGTATCTCTTTGTTAGCTTGGGGTGCCATAACAAAAGTACCATAGACTGGAGAGCTTAAGCAACAGAAATATATTTTCTTAAAGTTCTGGATGCTGGCTCTTCCTGGCTGCAGATGGTCACCTTCTTGCTATGCCCTTATATTGTAAAGGGAGTTCTGTGGTATCTCTTTTTCTAGGGGCATTAAATCCCATCATGAAGAACCTACCCTCATGAACTCATCTAAGACAGGATCTCCCAAAGGCCCCATCTCCAAATACCATCACACTAGGGTTTGACGTTTCAGTGTGTGAATTTGGGGAGGACATATTTCAGTTCATAGCAGAGTCCAGAGATATTTTTATAGCTACAAATCCCAATGTCAAAAGTTTAAGCAGGGAAAAAGGATAAGAACTCTACATAATGTTATTAGTATAAACATAGCCAAGTGAATAAAAACATACACTTCATAAATACAAGAGCAATAACATTGGGACAAAGAAAACAAACCACATAGAGAAACACAGTATATATAACATGAAGGCAAAAATTATCGTAACAAAACTATCATGATAGAATTAAATCCAAGCCTATCTGTTATATCAATAAAGGAGAATGTAAATTGACTCTTATAAAACAAACAAAAAACTATAAATTGTCTCACAAAGTAAAACCTATGTCAATACTCTATTCAAGAGGCATAGCTAAAGCAAAGTGACTCCCAAAGACTAAATAAAAGATAAGAAAATTATACCTCAAAGAGAAAGAAAACAAAGAAAGGAGGCATTGTTATTCTGATACTATACACACACACACACACACACACACACACACATATACACACACACACACACACACATACATATATATGTATGTATACACACACACACACACATATATATGAGAAGAACTTAACAATACTAGTATCAGTCCAACAAAAGTCAAGAGAACAAAGAATAAACAGAAATGTAAAACACTTAAACAAAATTATAAAAAGATCATAGATTTTATAAAATATACCAGCACTTAACCCCCAATATTAGAGGATATAATTTAATCTCAATTAAACATACAACTCATAGAAATTGACCACGTATTAGCACATAGAAAAAATGTCAATAAATTCCAGAGTAGAAATGATGCAACCAATATTTTAATTGCAATGCAACAAAAACTTTGAAAATTTAAAAACCAATCACAAAAACAACCAATTCAAGTACTTCAATAAAATGGGCAAATTCATTTAAAAATGCGATTTATCAAAACTGACACAAGAAGAAATGAATATGGCATTTACTAATAAAGAAATTCAATTTGTTGTCAAACTCCCAAAATAAAACCCAGGTTCAAAAGGTTTAACTGCTAAATTCTGTTAAAAGTGAAAGAAGAAATAGCCTCCTCCCACCCCAGTTTACATAAAATATTTCAGTGAATAGAGAGAGATCCTCGCCTAGCTTGTATTATGAGGCTGGTATAATCATTTAGAAAATGTAGTAAAGACATCACACAAACACAAAAAAAGAACTAGACCAATGTCCCTTATGAATACAGACAACATAATATTTATTATATTAGCAAATAAATTCCAAAAATATATAAATAATATGATACATCATGACCAAGAGGGATTTATCCAATATTTTAAGCTGGATTAGCATTTAAAATCAACAAATACAATTCACTATTACTGACAATGAAAAGGGAGCAAACTACCATTTCAGTACGTGTAGAGAAAGCATTTGAAAGCTTTTAAATCATTTAACACCTGGGGAGCCTGGGTGGCTCAGTCAGTTCATTGTCCGACTTCAGCTCAGGTCATGATTTCCAGGTTTGTGAGTTTCAGCCCCACATCAGGCTCTCTTCTGTCAGCATCAAGCCTGCTTTGGATCCTCTGCCCCCCTCCTCTCTGTCCCTCCCCTATGTGCACGCATGCTCTCTCTCTCAAAAAATAAACCAACTTTTAAAAAATAACAAAAACATTTAATACCTTTTGGTGATCAAAACTGTCAGTATACTGAGAATAGTGGGAAACCTCCACAAAGTGGTAAAGGGCATCTTACCACAAAGTGGTAAGAAAATGCTAGAGTTAATAACATGCTTAATGGTGAAGGACTGCATTGTTGTACTTTGAGTTTAGGGACAAGACAATGATACCTGCTTCATCCACTACTGTTCGGTATGATACTGAATAAATAACACATCTAGCTTTCATGATTGCTTCATTCTTTTCAATGAAGTAGAAAGCCATGTTATCCCTTGAAACAGGGAAGACTGAGGATGGTTTCTCAGGAGTTTGAAGAAACAGGAAGAGAGTGCAAAAAAGTCAATTCTGCATATGAATAAGTGAACGAGCAATGAAAGTACAACATAATGTCTGGTTGCATCAGGGCCTCTTGTTACTGTGCTCAAGCTATGATGTTGCCCATCAATATGGCAGAGGGTTTTTCTCTAAATGCACGGTGGTGACAGGTGGCTAATACTTCAAAGGTATGCTCACTCTAATACATTTTCAAAATATGCTAGTCATACTATTTTAGAAACCACAATTGGTTTGGAAGTGATTATTAAAATCTGTAGTAAACTGCTTTAGAATCTCTCAAAGTAAAATTAATGAGAACATATTTTACAGTTGATTGTCTTTTTAAAAGGTAGACACTCAAATTTTGTAACACATGGAATTAAGTATAAAGTCTAACTTTAACCAAAAGGAGAACATTAAACAAAATTGATTTTTTGTAAATTGCATGGATAAAAATTGCTCACATATTTCTACTTAAAACATTTATTTTTAATATACTTAAAGAAACTGTCATCAAGGAAATTACATCCTTTTTTTATGAAAACAGTAGATCAGAATTGAGTCATCAATATTTAGCATTTTAGGCAATAGGAACTAGTCCTCATTTTGGTAATTCCAAAAATATTCTTAGGAGTCCTATCACTTGAACACAAATGGAGATGGTTTCATTATTATGGCAGCATTGTCAGTGTATTGCTTTAAAACAGATTCATGTTATGGAGAAGAAATGCATTAAAAGACCTTTTTAATTCAGTACTGCTTCCAAGAAGAAGCAGTAATGTTATTTATGGCTTAATAATTGTAAATAAATTTATATTAAATTTAATTTTTGCATGTGAAATCATGGTTTACGGAAAAGTTAGGCAATTACAGCATGAACTACCCTCAATAAACTATACAGATTGGGAGTCTATGACACAGAATACCAAGTAAGTGTAACAGTATTAGAAGACAATGTACTCTAAAGCAAAGCATCTGATATAATATGCCTTGCTTCCTATAAAACGCTGTCTTCAATTTCTTGGCAATGTACATTAATTCAGAAAATGTGTTCCATACTGTGTGGTGTGACCTAGATCATAAAATGGAGCAACAAAGAGTAAGATTGTACTTAAGTGAACTCATTAAAATAGTCCAATAAAATATGCATGCTGTTCAAATAAGTGCTGTTCAGAAAATCAGTTGTAATTTGTTAATAATTTAAGCCTTTTCTACACGAATAGTCCAGACTAGTGCATTTTTCCTTCTACTCTTTTTTTTTTTCTTTTTTAACCTTTTTTGAGGAAAAAAATAATAATCTTACAGCAACAGATCCAAAATGAAACCCAGTGTGACTAAACATAGAGTACTAGAGTACAAATCATGGTTGTTTATGTTGAATTTAATAGAGATTTGCATCAAATAGGTTTTAGTTTTTTGGTACATTTTATTACAACATAATCCAGAGTTTCAATGAGACCACTTTGGGACACAATTGGATGACAAAACACATTAGAAAAGCGGCAAAGATCTCTCAAAAGATAAAGCCTCGGGCTTGTCTAATGTCCTGTGTCTTGCCAAACAAAAGAAGAAATAAATAGTTGTAAATAAAATAAAATGAGGTGAAGTAGAAATAGGAAATAGAGCTGAGGAAGCCAAGGCACAAGAAAATAGAATAAGAATAAATTCCTGGAGCCTTCATAAGCAAATTGAAAAAAGCTTTTAACCTTTCTTATTTGTGTCCATGTAAGATGTGTTTTCCAGTGTTCTTAGACAAAAGAAATATACTGCAGCCGTGTTGTTAGGTAGTTAAGCACAAACAACTTCGTAGGATTTATATGCTCTAACAACTTAGCAGCCATTTGAGAAAAGTTGTACATAGAATACAAAATTATGCCATTATTAAATAATCACAATTACTAATACAACATAAATTAAATGTTTAACATTTGTTAAAGCCTTTCCCACTTACTTCCACACAGACCCCTTAAATGCCATGCTATTTTTAACTCTTTTTTTTTTTTTATTCTGCCCTATTCATTCACTTTTCCTTTCAAAAGCCTCATCCTGAGACAAGGACCTGTCTGCCCACATAACCTCAAAGAAGTATAGTTTAATATCAGTTCTGACTCAACTCTTGACTCACTCTGAGGAACAGTCTTCCTAGAATTCTCATGCATAAAATTCTGCAAATCCTCACACATACAAGTAAACAGTAGACTACAATCCATTTTAAAGGGGAAAGCAGAGAGACATACATGAATACATTTTAAAAAAAGCACATAACCCCATTTTCTGTCATGAATTGAACTTTCCAGAGATTATATCACATAATTTGATAATTGACAAATGAATGAATATATAGCAGATAAAACAGGGAATGAAGAAATACAGTGTGACTATAGTACAGAGTAACAATGTTAAGAAAAGAGGTTTGATATGCAGTCCATGTCATATCAGAAAGTGCTTGTAAGTCATATTCTGGTAACATGTATGATAAGACTGGAATTATTAAAAGATGGCGGCCCTGGCTGCAGTATGGATTATAGTGTTATAGCTAGGTATTTTTGTTTGTAAGGAATAGAAAGTCCCTTAGACTTGCTCAAACAAGGGAAGGCAGTGACTTTTGTAACTTCAAACATAAATATTCAGCAGTAAAGGGACAAAATTTCATGACTAACCATGAACGTGAATAGTAATGGAGAAAAGGTTTATGGAGACTGGGAAAATGGGCAATTCTAAAAAGCTCAGTAGAAAGAGGATACAGACCTTCTCTAATATACACATTTTCATCAGCCTCTTTTCTCTTTTCATTTGTTGGATGTTTGTTTTTACACCCTGTATCTTTCCTATACCATTATTTATTTTTGCACATAGCTTCTGATTTTATGTCATTGCTTTGATCAGGATCCATTTATGGCTTCTAGTGTATCTTACAGCTTATTTCTATTTATACATCTTTCAGCTTCAGTTCCCAGGATTAACTGAACTATTTACTAAGTATTTCCAGGTTTGGATTCCAGAGAAAGAGGGAAAGAGATTAAGACACCAAGAGATAAACAGATAACTGAGAAAAAGAGATTGATAAGCCTAACTTTACTTTTAACAACAACACAAACACAAGTTATCCTTAATTGCTTTCAAATCAATGATCTTTCTTAAGACACAAACTATAACCATCTGAAGGGTAGGTATGGGGTAGATTAACCATAACTATCATAAGGTAAACTCTTATGGACACAAGTTTACAACATGAGCAAAGCCAGAAACTAGAATGATTTCCCTTAAAATAAGTTGTAAGTAAGGCAGATAGAAGCCAGTGAAAAAATTTAATGGTTTTCCATACAGAAAAGGGATGGCAATAATCGAGAGTTATGACCAAGGGGAAGAAGATCATTAGATGATGATTGATATCTTTGTTGGTCAATTATACAATCCTGTTAACTGGCTAGATGTGAGGCTGAGGTGAGAAAAAGGAGTTAAGCATCAGTGACCACACAAACTATGGAGACACTGATAATTTTCGGTGATATGCAGCATACAATAATAGCAGCATGTAAAAGGGCTGGAGGTAACCTTCTATGCACACTTGTCAAAAATGTCTTTCTGTGTTATGGGATGATAATTGATGATAATCGTATCACATAGGTTAATTTTATTGTTAGCCATTGACACTGATATAGATCTATTATTAATGTAGGACATACACTCATAACATAAAAAATATGCTCATAATTATTTATTGATATAAATTTTTATCATACGTTTTTCCAAAAGTCCCTTGCAGAGTAGAGGATAGAATTACACTCGGCAATTAATATAACACTCTCAACAGTGGGGCTAATGAGACAAGACATCAGAATATACATATTTATAATAAAAAATAAGGTGAAAATAAGGGATGTCAACATCATGGTGGCATGAATTGTTCCTTTTTTTAATTCCCCTTTGATTTACAACTAGTTTGACATCCACAAGTGCAGAAAGAAAATGTGCTTTTGCACAGCATACCAAGATACTGGAGAGATCCATCCATCTGTGCACCTGAAAGTGGGCAGATTGGACCATTGAGAAGATGGCGGAGTGAGGGAAATGGTGGCCAAATACCCATGGCAGAGGCAGTGATAGCAGAAAAGGCAACAGCTGGTCAGACAAGCCAGCATGATTTTTCTGGCAGAGGAGGTGGAAAGTTAAGGCAGTGGGGGGGTTTGGGGGGGGTCTCCCAATCCATACACTGCAGCTGGAGGGACCAGTTACTCTCTCTGAGAAAAGACTCCAGTGACAGGGGAAAGGGAAAAGAAGGGGCAGGAAGAAGATGAAGAGAGCTGATGGAAAGTATGTCCTCCTGTCTGGTATAAAAGGCAGGAGAAGCAGCCACAGGTTTCTAGAACACGCTACTCCCTATTTAAGGATCCCCTACCAGGCTTGGGCACACCAAAGTCCGAGTGCTACTTACACATTCCCCTCCCCCAACTCTGCCAGTAACATTTGCTTTAAAAAGAATAATATATAAAAAAGATGTGCTCCCAATCTTAGCGCCCAGTGAGCTATAGAGTAGAAACTAAAAACTTATGCTGCAGTGTCACCTTCTGGAAAACAAAAGGAAAGTTCCTAACTACCAACCTGTTGAACTGTAGGAATCAAAGTAAACAAAACTTTGCCTAACTAAAAAAAATGTGTAGCCTACTTCAAATGCAGTGTCAGAGGGACTTTTCATTAAACATCATGAAAAAAATCACAGTAATATGATGTCACAAAAATAAAATGGTAATTTTCCAGCAACCAAACCCAAAAACATGGAATATTATGGTCTGATAAAGAATTTAAAGTTGCTATTAAGAAGAAGTTCAACAAGTTACAAGAAAACTCAGAAAGGCAATACAATGATCTCAGGAATGAAATTAAACAGAAGACTACTTTACCAAAGAGACTGAAATTCTAAAAAAAAAAAAAAAAAAGAAAGAAAAAAAAACAGAAGTTCTATAGCTAGAAATTTCAATAAATTCGATGAAAAATGGATTGGAAAGCATTGGATAGAGCAGATTATATAAAAGAGAGAATTGTCAAACTCAAAGACATAAATACAGAAATATTTCAGGAGGATGAAGACAGAACTGAGATTTTTTTTAAAGTGAAGAAACTCTATGAGAACTTTTTGACTCCAGTAGAAAAGCCAACATAAGAATAACAGGTATCACAGAAAAAGAGAGGGAGAAGGGAATAGAGAACAAATTTATAGAAATAAAAGCTGGGAACTTCCCATACCTGGGCAAGTAACTATATAACTTCATGAAGCTAGGATAACGCTTATTATCTCAGTGAAAAAAGGACCTTCCTCAAGACACATTATATATTAAATCTGTCCAAAGTCAATATTAAAGAAACAATTTGAAAGGTAGTTGGGGGAGGGGAACAAGACAGCAACCTACAAAGGTATCCCAATTAGGCTATCAACAGATTTCTCATCAGAAGCTCCGTAGGCCAGCAAAGAGTGGAATGATATATTGAAAATACTGAAAGATAAAAACTGCCAGCCAAGAATACTCTATATGGCAAAGTTATCAAGGTTTTCCCAGACAAACAAAAGCTGAGTGAGTTCAACACCACCAGATCTGCCTTATAAGAAATGTTGAAAGGAGCGCTTCAAGCTGAAATGAAAAGACAAAAAACTGTTGTTGTTTTTTTTTGGAATAGAATATTAAACTCTTAGCTGTAAAGGTTAAAGGAAAAGAGCATTAAAAATAACTATTGCAGGGCGCCTGGGTGGCTCAGTCGGTTGAACGACCGACTTCAGCTCAGGTCATGATCTCATGGTTTGTAAGTTTGAGCCCCGCATAGGGCTCTGTGCTGACAGCTAGGAGCCTGGAGCCTGCTTCGGATTCTGTGTCTCCCTCTCTCTCTGCCCCTTCCCCATTCATGCTCTGTCTCTATCTTAGAAATAAATGAACATTAATTTTTTTAAAAAATAAAATAAATAAATAAATAAAAATAACTATTGCTACTACTGGTAACAAAATTACAGCATAGTAAGAGATAATTTGTGACATCAAAAGCATGAAAGGGGGAGGATAAAAAGATGGAACTTTCTTGGTTAAATGAAGATAAACTGCCATCAACGGAAAAAGGACTAAGGCTCAAAGTGAATGGATGGAAGATGATATTCAAGCCAAAAGGAAATAAAAATAAGGCAGACATGGCCACACTTATATCTGACAAAACAGACTTCAAGCCAAAAAGGATAACAAGAGATAAAGAATGTTGTTATATAATAATACAAGGGTCAACACATCAATGAGATATAACAATTGCGAATATATATGCTCCCAACATTTGAGCACCAAAATATATTAAGCAATTAATAACAAATCTTAAGGGAGAAATAGACAAAAATATAGTAACTGTAGGAGAATTTAATATGCCACTACTAGAAATGAACAGATCATCTAAGTAGAAAATCAACAAGGAAAGGTTGGTATTGAATAGAATTTTAGAACAAATTGATTTAATAGACATATACAGAATACTCCAGCCAACAACAGAATACACATTCTTATCAAGTAAACATGGAAAATTCTGTAAGATCATGTGGTAGGCAACATATCTTAACAAATTTAAGAATAGAAATCATACCTACTACTTTCTCTGACCATAATGGTATGAAACTAGAACTCAATAAAAGAAAAGTGAGAAGATCAACAAATATGTGGAAACTAAACAACATACTTTTAAATAACCACTGGGTCAAAAAACAAATCAAAAGGGAAATAAAAATTATCTTGAAACAAATGAAAATGTAATATATCAAATATAGTGGGATGCAGCACAAGCAGTTCTGAGAAGAGAGGATAGCAATAAAGGCATATATTAAGAAATTAGCAAGATCTCAAATAAGCAATGTGACTTCATACCTCAAGAAACTAGAAAGAGAAGAACAAACTAAACTCAAAGTGAACATAAGTAAATAATAAGGATCAGGGTGAAATAGAGACCAGGAAAACAAAAGAAAGGATCGATGAAACTAAGAGTTGGTTCTTGAAAAAGATAAACAAAATTGACAAACCCTTAACTAGACTCAAAAAAAAAAAAAAAAAGAGCATAGGCTCAAATAAATAAAATTATAAGTGAAAGAGGAGGCACTTCAACTGACACTGCAGAAAAAAAAATCATAAGAGACTATCATGAACAATTACATGCCAACAAATTATATAACCTAGAAGAAGTGGATACATTTCTAGAAACATACAACCTACCAACACTGAATCAGGAAGAAACAAAATTTGAAAATACCACTAACAAGAGACTGAATCAGTAATCAAAAGCTCCCAACACAAAAATCTCCAGGACCAGATGGCTTCATTGGATAATTCTACTAAACATTTAAAGATGAATTAACTTCAATCCTCCTCAGAATTTCCAAAACACAGGGAAGCAGAGAACAATTCTAAACTCATTCTATGAGGTCAGCATTACTTTGATAACAAAATTAGATAATGATATCATAAGAAAAGAAAACTATACACCACTATCCCTGAAGAATATACATGCAAACAATTCTAAAAAATATACTAGCAAACCAAATTCAAGAACACATTAAGAAGATTATACACCATGACCAAATTTGATTTATCCCTAGGATGTAAAGATGGGTTGACATACACAAATCAATAAATAAAATAAATCATATGATCATCTCAATAGAGAGAAAATGCATTGGACAAAATACAACAGCGTCTCCAGATAAAAATCCTTAACATACCTGGTACAGAAACAACATACCTCAGGGCACCTGGGTGGCTCAGAAGTTTAGTGTCCAACTCTTGATTTTGTCTCAGTCATGATCTCATAGTCTGTGAGATTGGGCCCCACATCAGGCTCTGTGCTGATAGCATGGAGCCTGCCTGGGATTCTCTATCTCTCCTCTCTCTGCCCCTCCCATGCCCCTCTCAAATAAAGAAACTTAAAAAAAATAAGCAGGAACATACTTCAAAATAATATAGGCCAAATACGACAAACCCACAGCTAACATTATACTCAACAGAGAGCAATTGAAAGCATTTCCTCTAAGATCTGGAACAAGGGAAGAATGTCCACTCCCACCACTCCTACTTAATATAGTTCTGGAGGTCCTAGCTAGAGAAGTTACACAAGACAAAGAAATAAAGTGCATCCAAATAAGGAAGGAAGAAGTAAAATAGTTGTTATTTGCTGATATGCTCCTATACAAAGAAAATCCCAAAGAATCAGTCAAAAACTGTTGTTAATAATCAGCAATTTTAGTAAAGTGGTAGGATACAAAATCAACATACAGAAATCAGTTGCATTCCTTTACACCAATGACAAAGCATCCAAATAAAGAAATAAAGAAAAATATCCATGTATAATAGCATCAAAAATAATAATATTTTTCATGCAAGAAACTGAAGAAGAAACAAACAAATGGAAATACACTCCTGTTCATGGATCAAAATTATTTATATTGTTAAAATGGCCATGCTACCCAGAGCCATCTACAGATTCAATGCCATCGCCATCAAAATACCAAAGGCATTCTTCACAAAAGTAGAAGAAACAATCCTAAAAGTTGTGTGGAACTAAAAACGAGCCTGAATAGCCAAAGTGATCCTGAGGAGAAAAAAAAAAAAAAAGAAGAAAGAAGAAAAAAAGCCAAAAGTGTCATATGCTTTCAGATTTCAAACTATACTACAAAGCCATAGTAATGAAAATAGTATGGTACTGGCACAAAAACAGGCATATTGGTCAATGAAACAGAATAAAAAGTCCACAATTAAACCCTGGGATATACAGTCAATTATTATTAAACAAAGGAGGCAAGGATACCCAGTGGAGAAAGGATAGTCTCCTCAACAAATGGCACTAGGAAAACTGGAGAAATACATGCAGAACAATGGAATTGGACACTTAGCTCACAATAGTCATAAAAGATTTATTCGAAATAGAGCAAAGACTTAAACATAAGAGCTGATACCATAAAACTCCTTGAAAAAAATGTAGGGAGGAAGCTCATCAAAATTTGTCTCTCAATAATTGTTTAGTCCTGCCAAAAGCACAACACAAAAATAAAAATCAATAAATAAGAATACATCAAACTCAAAAGCTTTCTGCATACAACAAAAATTAACAAAATAAAAAGCCAACCTACAGAACAAGAGAAACTTTTTGTAAACCATTTATCAGATAAGAGATTAATATCCAAAATATATAAAGAACTCAGCCAAGTTAAAAAAAAAAAGTACAAGAGAAAAACTAAATAATCCAATTAAAATGGGCAGGAAAAAAAAAAAAAAAACATACACATTTCTCCAAAGAGGACATTAAAAGAGTCAACAGACATGAGAAGATGCTCAACATCACTAATCATCAGGGAAATGCAAATAAAAACCACAATGAGGTATTATCTCACAGCTGTAGAATGTCTATCAACAAGAGATAACAGGTACTAGTGAGGATGTGATGAAAAGGGAATCCTTACATATTGTTGGTAGAAGTGTAAATTGGTCCAACCACTCTGGAAAACAACATGGAGTTTCCTCAACAAATTAAAAATAGATTCTATGATTCAGCAATTCCACTTCTGGGTATGTACCCAAAGTAAATAAAAACAGGATTTCGACAAGATATAGGCACTCCCATGCTTACTGCAGTATTATTCACTGTAGCCAAGATGCAAAAAACCCAAATATCTATCAATGAATGAGTGGATAAAAAGATGTTGTACATACTTATACACAATGGAATATTATTTAGCCGTGAGAAAGGAAGATATCCCCACGTTTGCACCAGCATGGATGGACATGCAGCACATTACGCTAAGTGAGATAAGTCAGAAAAAGACAAGTACTGTACTATATCACTTATGTGAAAGCTAGATACTGTTAAACCTATTAAAAAAAATAGATCAAAATGATGGTGATCAGAGGATGGGGAGTGAGTGGGTGGATAAGAATGATAGTGTTTAAAGATAAAACTTTCAAGGACTAGTAAATAAGCCATAGGGATATAATGCACAGTATAAAGATATAGACAATACTACTACACTATAATTATGTGATCACATCACATTACACAAATGTAACAAAGTAACATGTTGTATACCTTAACCTTCAAGTTACAAATCTTACACATCAAATGTATTCAGTTAAAAGAAAAAGGGAGAGGGGCGCCTGGGTCGCTCAGTGGGTTTAGCATCAATTCTTGATTTCTTTGGCTCAGGTCATGATCTCACCAGTAGTGAATTCCAGCCTCGTGTTGGGGTCTGTGCTGACAGTACAGAAAGAGCCTGCTTCTCTCTCCCTCTCTCTGTCTCTCTGCCCCTCCCCTGCTCATGCTCTCTTTCCCTTAAAATAAATAAACTTTAAAAACATAAAAGGAAAAGAGGAAATAGTGTGAGCCCACTTTGAGCATTTAGTGAATCATTTTTTACATAGAGATGACATAAAACAGAAAAGAATACAATTCTGCAAACACAACTTTGCCAAACTTTAGGTTGTGCCATTGTAAGAGAAGGCTATGCTGGGACATCTATTTTATTGGAGGCTGGAGAGAATTTGTCCGTTTAGATGGCATTGGCTCTTTTTTTGTCACTGCATAAAAGAGGCCAAGTTTTTTACTGTGGTTATGTGCCATTATAAGAATTTATAAAAACCTTGAAAACGTGCTTCTTCATGGTACAATGCAGAATTAACAAGTTTTACCACATCAAAACATTATATTTCTCCTCTCTATCAGGATTCATACCCGAGTAACAGAGATCATCTGTATGCTCATACCTTTTAAAGCCTGCTCCTCCATATCCATTCTGGTGAGCCTAGAACAGTCCTAGTTGAAACGTGCTGCCCCAGCACAATTAGCACCTCCTTTCCTTTCAAAACTTTCCTGATTTTGAAAATATAATGTATGGCTTCCTTGTTGATGACATCACCTAGTTCCAGATCAGTGCTGTTTTCAAATCTCTGGCTTACAAACATATTACTCAACACATAGAAGTTAAGAGCACAGGAGAGAAAACACAAATTAGATTTTCCTGAAAAGATGAAGTAAAAAAAAAAAAAAAAATAAGATCCAAATATCTGGGTTTTTTTTAATATTACACTAACATTATATATCTTCAGTAAATAAAACTTATTTTTTATTTATTTTTTTTATTTTTTAATACGAAATTTATTGTCCAATTGGTCTCCATACAATACCCAGTGCTCATTCCAACAGGTGCCCTCCTCAATACCCATCACCCACCCTCCCCTCCCGCCCATGCCCTCAGTTTGTTCTCAGTTTTTAAAAGTCCCAATAAAACTTATTTTACTTGCTCAATTAAAAGGTTTTTTGATATATAGTGTGCTTAAATACGTAGAACATTGGCTTACCAAAAAAAAAAATAGTAAAAATGAAGTATATATAAAATGCAGTTAAATTAACATAATTTTGCTTTGAAAGTAAGAATTCAGACATGTATTTGTTGCTATGCTTTCCTAACACTTCACATTTCCAACACATCTTCCCCCACTTTTAATAATGACCTTATGTGTACATTTCATAGATAATATGGAACTAATCAGAAAAAAACTATTCAAGCTGGCCTCCCTCCTTCCCGCACCAACACAGCTTAACTACTTGTATCTGTGTCATGTCTTTTGCTTTGAACTTGTTTCTGTGCACAAGCTGTCCATGCCTCGGGATAAAGCCAATCCCTCTATTTTTTAGTAGGTCTTTTCCTCCTCTCACCTGTTTAGGGATATCACTCCAGAGTTTCTGCCCCTTCATCTGTCTGTAATTTCCTTCTTACCAGATTGGCCACTCCCTCTCATCATCCTTTGGTGTCTCCTTTTCATCTCAAACTAACCACTAGGATGCTCAGGCTCCTTCTTGAACCCTTCTTCTTTCCTACAGCTTTACACATAACATAAAATACAGGATACAGGGGTGCCTGGGTGGTTCAGTCGGTTAAGCATCCAACTTTGGTCCAGGTCATGATTTCCTGGTTTGTGAGTTCGAGGCCTGTGTCAGGCTCTCCATTTTTGGTGCAGAGGCTGCTTCTGATCCTCTGTCTCCCTCTCTCTCTGACCTCCCCTGTCTACTCTCTCTCTGTGTCAAAAAAAAAAAAATACAGGATATAAAATACTAAATGCCCAGTTAAATTTGAATTTCAGAATAACAAAAATGTTGTCTACGGCCATACCACCCTGAACGCGCCCGATCTCGTCTGATCTCAGAATAACAAAAATGTTTTAGTAAAGCTAGTTCATGCAATAGTAAGTACTGCATGAAACATAACTACAGTAAAATTAATTGTTTATCTGAAGTTTAAATTTAACTGTGCGAAACATGTACATATACATATATATTTATAGTCTCTCAGACATGTATAAAATTATAAAAATTCTCAATTTTTTTTCAAATTTGATCTCCCTCTGAACCCAAGAATATTTCCAACTTTCTACTTGAAATATCCATCAATATATCTCAAATTTTGTACTTTTAAAATAGGACACCTGACTTTTCTCCCCACATCTTTTTCTGTCTCCAGGTTCTTACTTATTAATGATAAATTCATTCCTCATGTTGCTGTCGTAAAAGGAAAAAAAAAATCTTCTTTTTCTCTCAAACCCATACCCAGAGACTGATCTCTACCTGAGCTATCAACAAAGATCCCACTTTCACCACTATTAAGTCAGACTCTGTTGTCAAACCTGACCTCAGTGAGGCTGCTCATGACCATTCTATAAAAAATTATACCTCCTTCACCTTGGGCAATTTCCTAATTCCTCCTTCTGGTTTGTTTTCTTTTGTTACACATCACCATCTAACAGAATGGGTATTTGACTTCTCATTGTTGTATGTTAGCATTCTTTTTTTACTACAGTGTAAGTGTTAAAGAGGTGGATTTGGGATTTTTTCTGTGTTTTTAAGATTTTATCACTGTTGTATTCCCTAGAGCTTATAATTGTACCTGACATACGGAAAGTCCTCAATATGTATACTGGATAAATTAATAAAGGTGTGAATATATATCTATGATAGTGATATAAGCAAAGGGATGATATAACTAACACTGCAAATAACTTGGATTTTATTAACGTAATGGAAATGTTAGTGACTACTCAGACATATTTTGAGGACTCTAAATAGATACAACAATAAATAATAACTTTGTTTTATCAGAAGCCTATTGGAACAATTGTTGACATTATTTGTTTCATTATGAATACATACCCAATTTCATATTTAGGTAAGAAATCTGAATCATTATTTCTTAAATATCTTCTGAGAACAGGTCACAAACATACTCCCTAGAAATAAAATACCTCTTTAATCTTATACTGTTATTTTATGTGCTCTTTTAAAACTAGTAAATTTATGTAAGTCAAGTGAAAGAAATTCCAAGTCAGAAAAAATATTTAACGTAATGAAATTTTACATGACTTGAATTCCAAAATCCTTAATGGTTGTCACGTGAGGGTTCTTTCTTGAATTGCTATTTTATGTATCTTTCCCCGACTTTTGCCTCTCTCATTATTTATTATCAATATTGATCAGCAAAATAAGATCCCTAATAGTCTCACTGTTAGAAATTGAGAAGAGAAAGCTGTCTATTATTTTTTGCACTTAAAATATTCTTACAATAGAGGAATGGCTGTTTCAATGATCCACTGTTACCCAAATTATCTTTCAAGCCCATCCATTTAGATAAAATAATATAGCTGATATATAATAAGCACTCTATATTGAAAGCATCTTACTAGGTTAACTAATTTAATCCTAAGAGCTGCACATTAAATTTAACATTGTTATTTCCATTTTGTAAGTAATGAAACAGAGACTTACAGAGGAAAGTAACCACTTGAGGTCACAGTGGTAGCACAGACAGAGCAAGAGTGACTATGGTCTGTACCTTAACTGCTGTGTTAATGCCTCTTACCTCTCTTTTGTCCTCTGCTATCATACTACTGTAGGCCTTTTGTTTTCTCTCTTTTGAACCAGTTCGCTAACTGGTTTTTCACTTCTGCTCTTTCTTCCAATTATTTCACTCTGAACACAATAACCAAACGAGAATTTATGGATGCTCTGCCTAAAACCTTACACTGATGTTCCACTGCCTGAGGGTGAATTTTAAATCCTTTGCAACACCAAAAAGTCCCTGCATCATCTGCACTGTGTTGAAATGCACACCAGAGTTTTAGATATGTGTGCGTAGAAGAATCACTCAGGTGCTTTTAAAAACTACTGATATCGGGGTTGTACCCCAGACCATTTCAGTAGGATCTCTGAGCATTGGGCCTATCCAGACCATTGCTAAATTCAGTCAGACATGAGAACTCCACCCTTAATGGCTCCCTTGGGACTACTCTTCAATCTCTAAATTCTATGAGCCTTTTTGTTGTGTTAATTTGTTAATTAAATGATTTAGTGTATTTATACTCAATAAGTTATATTAATGTCTAATTAACATAGCCTTTGCTAACACCCTGAGTACAATTCTCAGAGTTCATGATCCACAGTAGGATTATTTCCCTAATGTTTTATTGTAAGAAAGTCCTGTATTTAATCTAGAGCAGATAATTTAACAGATTACTAATTTATCATGAAGTTTCTATGCATATGATAGCAAATCATCAGCTCTAAATGTAAATGAAAAGTAAACAAAACATTCTACAAGTTATTTTGTAAATATGGACAATCTTTTACACTGAAACAGTATTTTTTTGCATTATTCATAGTAAGTTAAAAAACCATATATTATAGATTCAACAACATTTCATGATTCTGAGAATTCATAACTTCATTAAATTATTTACTGACCATATATCAGGGCCCTGAAATAAGAGTTTGAGACATATGTAGAATTATTTCAGATATGATTCTTGTTTTCAAGATGATTATAATTTATTAAGGAAGATAAACTAGGCATGACCTAAATAACTAATTTTCCAACAGGAAATCACACAGCACAATGGGAGAAATGAAATGGCTATAGGATGAGGGCACACAGCAGCACAACTCAAAAGCGGTAAAGGGCAGCTATCTTAAGTTCCCAAAATATATATTCCTGGAAGACAAAAGACTTCTAACTGTATTTCTCCACTGAGAACAAAAAAAAAAAAAAAAAAAAAAAAAAGTGCTTTATATGCTTCTATATTGTATGCACACAGAAAACCATCTACTATTTCCTAGGTCAATATTTGAGTCATAATTTAGTTTACAGTTCTTCTGATATGTTTGGAAATAACTAGGAAAAATAATTGGGAAAAATATATTCCTTCCCATAACCAGGGCATAAAATATGTATTTTAATCATCAACAGATTTAAGAAACTACTCCAGAAAAGAATTTGAAACACAAATCTCTCACACAGCTGGCAGTTAGAGTGTGTTATCTCCCTAATGCAGTGCCATCATAGGTAAATGAAGAAAATGTTTTTTTTATATTGTAGATTAGCCACAAGAGGGAACTCATAGAGTCCTGTTAATGTAAGTGAAACATATTAACAATGGTAAAAAATGTTAGTCTGCAGAGTTCAAACAAAGTTCATTCTCTTATTATGTTTTAGTCCTGTGATGCTTGAAAGGAAGTTTGGAAGAAACCAATGACTTTTTCTACAATTCCTGAACTCATGTCATAACTTTCCAAGGTTTTGCATGTGTCCTGTTATAAGATTTGCTTCTGTGATTATTTTTTTTTCCCAAGGCAAGCACTAGAGGTGCTTTAATAGATATGATTTTGCACAGACTGAGCTCTTTCACTTCAGTGTTACTCTGGGATCTTGACAGTCATTTATTTCCTCTGCGTGTGATCCCATCTGTCTCTTTCCACTGATATTAGAGGAATAACAACAAAAATATTGATCTTCATACCACTTTTAAAAAAAATGCTTCAGTGTCTGTGAATGATATAAATCCAAAAGTAAGTAGGAGAGTAATTGTATTATAGCATCGGCATTTAAAGTTTCATAACATATTTGGCCCTGTAAAGATTTTGAAAGGGATCCTATCCCCTCCAAATTTGACTATAACTCCTGAGATTGAATCTGAAGGCTTAATACTTCTTGATGTTTCTTTCCTCTGGGACAAACATCATTTCAAATGTAAATCGGTGAAGGGATGTAGTGCAAGCCACCTGCACCCAAAGTGAAACTCAAGATCTACTGATCAGAGAATCTGTAGGTAAAGCTAGTTTGCTGGCCTTCTTCCTTATTTGGTGACATCATTTTCTCTTTAGCTCCTGGTAAATATCTAAAAATATAATTATCTGATTAAGTTAATGTTATAAAAAAACTTCTGTACTAGTTTTGTAGTTTAATTTATTGCTAATCTTGGTTTCTTCTTCTCTCCTTTGGATGAAAATGCATTTGTGGCCAAAAATATATAACAGAAGAAAGGGGATATTTAAAGTATAGTTTAAAGATCTTTACTCCCAACTCCAAACACTTAATAAGGACCTGAAGCAGTGGCTAGTTTGTAAGAATCAGATTGAAGAGCATCTCAGCATCCTTGTGGACATTTCTTAAGCAATCATTTTTGAAAGCAATTCAGGAAATTAAACTTATTTTAAATCTTTTATTTTAAGATAAAAGATGTAATAATAAAAATTTAACACTTTTACATTAACAATACTTCCATCATTGTTGTCTCATTGTACTTTCAGATTCTCCACATTCCAGAAAATAAAATTTATGTTAGAAAAATCAAGGACCTATATAACTTACAACAGCAAAAACTAACCTGAAACTTAGATGCCATAATTAATGCTCAGGTTATCTCTGCATTACTTTTTTTCTTGCAACCGTGCCAAGTTCTGGAGAAGAATATATCACTGTATACTTCACAATGTTTGAGACCTTATTAATTTTTATTGCAAACTTGACTGATCACATATACTCTATGGAAATATTTTCCTTATATAGCAATTTATTTATCCTACTCTAGAATTACAGAATGGGAATCTCTGTATGTTGGCATTTGAAAACCCTCTTATGGGGAGGCAAACCATAAGAGACTCTTAAATACTGAGAACAAACTGAGGGTTGATGGGGGTGGGGGAAAAGGAAAAGTGGGTGATGGGCATTGAGGAGGGCACCTGTTGGGATAAGCATTGAGTGTTGTATGGAAACCAATTTGACAATAAATTCTATTTAATATTAAAAAAAATAAAACCCTCATGTATGATAGCATTGTGCATAAATGACACGAGTGAGTGTATTTGTTAATCCCTATAGCCAATATACATTCATTTATAATACCTTTCTTAATTCTAATGTAGTAGGCTGGTAGGCAGAATTGTCTTCCATAGATGTCCATGTCCTAATTCCTGGAAACTGTGCATATGTTAAGTTATATAGCAAAGGGGAATTAAGGTTGCACATGGAATTAAGGTTGCTGAACAGTATTCCTTAAAATAAGGAGATTACCCTAGATTAATTAGGTGGACCCGGTGTAATTACAAAAGTGCTCAGAAGTATATGTAGGAGGCAGGAGAGAATGAGAGATGTGATTATGCAATGGTCAGAGAAATGCAACATTGCCACCTTTGAGGATGGAGAAAGTGGCTATGATCCAGCGAAGGCACTGGAAGGTGGAAACTGATAACACTAAGAAATGGATTTCCCCCACCCCCAGAGCCTTCAAAAGGGAATGTAGTCTGCTGACACCTTGAATTCAGCCCAGTGAGAACTACATCAGCCATCAGATCTACAGAACTATAAAATAACAAATTTGTGGTGTCTTAAGTTATTAAAATTTGTTACAAGCTATAGAAAGCTTTGATATAGGCTATAAAGGCTATAGATTTTAGTACCTAGAAGTGGGGAGCTCCTGTGATAAATACCTACAAATGCGGAAGTGACTGGAATTAGACAGTAAGTAGAAGCTTAAAGAGCTTGAAGGAGCTTGATAGAAAACCCGCAGATTGCCTTAAACAGACTGTTGGTAGTAGTATGGATATTAACAATTCTGCTAGGGAGGACTGAAAACAAAGTGAGGAGCATGCAGAGAAAACATATATTGCCTTTAGAGAATACCTAACCTGTTCTGAACAGACTAGAAATATGAACATTAAAAGCTCTGCTGGGAGAATTTGGAAGGAAATGGGGAAGTGTTATAGGAAATTTGAGGAGAGGGGATCCTTGTTATCCAGTGACAGAAAGCTTAGCAGAGTGATGTCTCATATGAATAGCAGAACTTGTAAGTGAAGAAAATAAACGTTTATCTGAAAAAAAAATTCAAGCAAAATGTTAAAGACATAGCCTGGTCTCTTCTTACTGCTTTAAGTAGAATAAAAGAGAAAAGAGATGGATTAATGTAAAAGCTGTAAACGCAAAAGGGAACAGAATTTTATGATCTGGGAAATGTTCAGCCTTCCTAGATAGCAAAGGAAGATACCATTAAGAGATTCTCTCTCAGTAGAGAAAATGCTGAAGGTGTGATGATACAACCTGTTGAGGAATCAAGATTTGAAGAACATGAATAAACCACATTGAAAGTAGCAAACGAGCCTTTATTTACTTCCTGCTACAGTGAGACCAGGATGCAAAAAGAGGCACTGGCTCATAATGTTCCATTTTTCTCCAGGGCAAAGCCCCATGGGAGACAGTTAAGTGGATGCAGGACAGACAGAGGAAATTAACACACTGACAAAGACCTTTGAACAAAAGGCTCCAGCCGATTTATGAACCCACAGGCTAAGATGCCCGGAGACAGGGAAGGTCTAGGAGCGGGATAGTGCTGGGTGGAAGTTGAGAAAAGTGCCTCAGTAAAAACTTCCAATAATGAAATGTTAGCAAAGGTATCTGGAAAATGTCTCAGTTGAGTTCCCTGATTAGGAGGTCTCTGAATAGATGCACCTGGGTTAGGAATGCCACTATACATATGGGCATGGTGGGCCTAGGGAAGGAAGGGGGTTGCTGAGACCTTGAGTGAAAATTCTCTCCAGAAAACTACAATGAGCTGGCTGTACACCAAGCGTGATGTGGGTAGGACAGCTTATCCTCATGAGGCCTTCAAGGCAAAGCCTTGTAATTGCCTGTAGTTGGACCCAAAAGGTCCCACATAAAATGTTGGTCTGTAGTCAAACCCCTCACAATTTTTTGCTAATATTTCAGAAAGATTAAAAGGTCAGAGTATTCATCACAGAAAAGGGTACTTGAAGCAGCCAGGTATGTGCTGCATGAATCCCCCTCAGCCATCCCAGTAGAAGATGAAAACAGATCTGGGGTTATTTAAGAAAAAACTGTGAAGAGACCTCTTGTCCAATGGAGTGAATTCCTCTGACATACACTGGACACCCATGAAATTCCTGACAAATTTGAACTAGCAGAAATACTGCTATTTTAGACCTGAAAGGACAGAGAGTGAAATGAAAAAGACTTTTTACCACCCCCCCCAAAAGTCCAAAGGCAAGGAAGTCTGATAACACTACTCAGCTACAAATGCGTGCTACCTGTCATAAAAAGAACAGGATGACTCAAACAGCCATGAGCCCAGAGTGCAGAACAGCACCACCAATTCAGGAAACCAGTTTTCTTAGCTTAGGGCTGGTGATTCATTTGTTCCTCCCATTTTTTTTCCCATTTTGAATGGGAATATCTACCACTGCTCCTATTCCTTCCTTACCATTGTATTTCAGAAACAGCCTGTCTTCCTGTTTCCCAGGTCCACAGATGGAAAAGACGTTTGATCCAGGATGAATTACTCCCAACGCCTTTTCCAGATACAATTTAGATGACTTAGATGATGAAATTTGGGACATTTAGCTGATGAGATTAGGATGAGATTTTTGGACCTTGAGTTGATGCTCAAATGGGCTGAGACTTTTTTGCAGGTCTGGGAAAGAGGTGAATGCATTTTGTATGGGATGGATATGAATTTTTGGAGCCTAGAGGGCATGGTGTGCTAGGAACAATAATGCCCCACACCTCTACAAAAAATGTTTACATACTAATTCATGGAACTTGTAAACATGCTAAATTACGTGGTAAAGAAAAATTAAGGTTGAAGATAGATTTAAGGTAGCTAATCAGCTGGCTTAAAATTAGAGACATTTTCCTGGGTTACCTAAGCAGGTCCAATATAATCACTGGATACTTAGAGCTGTAAGAGGGAGGCAGAAGAGAGTCAGAGGGAGATGCGACTATAGAACAATCACAGAGAACAAAACTGCTGGCTTTGAAGACAGAGAAAGGAGCCACGATCCAACTGACTTGGGCAATCTTTAGAAGCTGGAAAGAGCAAGGAAAGGGATTTGGTCCCTAGGAGCCCCAGGAAGGAATGCAGCTCTGTTAGTACTCTGATTTTAGCCCAATGAGATCTGTGTGCAACTTGTAACCTTCAGAACTGTAAGATAATAAATTTATGTTCTTATAGGCCATTGTTTGCAATAATTCATTACTGCAGCCATAGAAATAGAAAATTGGGGCACCTGGGTGGCTCAGTCGGTTGAGCACCTGACTTTGGTGGTTCCTGAGTTTGAGCCCCATGCTGGGCTCTGTACTGACAGCTCAGAACCTGGAGCCTGCTTGAGATTCTGTGTCTCCCTGTCTCTCTGCCCCTCCTCCACTCACACTCTGTCTCTCTCAAAAATAAACATTAAAAAATTTTTAAAAAAGAAAATTAATACACTGGGATGCTGAAAGACATGACTTACTGTACATCAGTATTTGCAATTTAGGCAAAAATGCTACATCCTGACATTAATTCAACTTAATGTGTAACTTTTTAAAAAATGTTTATTTATTTTGAGAGAGAGAAAGAGTGTGTGTGCCTGTGTATGTGCAAGCAGGGGAGGGGCAGAGAGTGAGGGAGAGACAGAATCCCAAGTAGGCTCGTCACTATGGTGCAGAGCCTGATCTCACTAACCTGTGAGATCATGACCTGAGCCAAAATCAAGAGTCAGACGCTTAACCGACTGAGCCACCCGGGCCCGACTTGTATTTTTTTATGCATTGATTCACCCATTTCAAAAATCCCCCTAAAATTATATTTTAATTGTAAAAATCAGCTGATGTCTATCTTTTGAGTAAAAACCTAAACAAATGAAAATCACCATTTGCACCCTCAGAATATCAAATAATTTTAGGGATTCTACATAGATATCATTTTCCTCTACTCATTGCCTATAAAACCGCACAGAAGGGGAAAAAAAAGTAATAAAGACTCTTTGAATCTCAAGATTGAATAAGACTTTAAAGGCCAGGATCTCTAACAATACTTCTAATGCTTTTCTCTCTCAGCATCCCTTTCAATTTGTTTCTGGTCTCTCTTTGTAATACTCTCTGCATTCTGAAGCATTTTAATCTGTCCCTGGATTCATCAAATCAATACAATTTTTCATTATTGTTATCCATAATTGCAATAATGTTGAAGGTGTGATTAACTGGTGATCCTAATGCCACAAACCTTAGCTAAAGTTTTATTTTTAATGGCAGAATAACATTTTTGTTCTCTTGGCCTTCCACTCAAGCCTTTTGTATATGATTCTGCTGCACGGAAAGTTGGCATTTACTGCTTTTGTCCATCTGTCATAACAACATTTTGCTGGTTTTAAAATATGAGAAGACAACTATACTTGAACATAAGTGCCAGCAAAACATAGATATAATTTTTAACTCTGCATATCATTTCTAGCTATACTTTGGGCATTATGAATTCTGTAGCCGGTTTGATTTTTAATAGAAAAAAAATAAAAGACCTGTTTTAAACTTCATGTCCTGCTGGATTACATGTTTTTGTTCACATCAGATTTTGTTTTTATCCTATGCTATGTTCAGCAATGGGAAGAAAATAAATCACTATTGTTTTTGTTAAAGATCTAAACTCATATAAAAATACTCAAGTCAAACCAGATAATTTTTGTGTAAGCTAAAGGTATCAGATGTGTAGCACTACAGGTATCGGATGATGTTATTTTAAAACCAAAAATATCACTGAACTTCAGGTAACAATAATCTAAAATATTTTTCCTTCAATCATCATTTTGAATAATTATTTTTTGAAATATTTAGCATAGGAAGTGATATTTTTCAGAACAGAACACATTATTCAACACATAAAGACTAATCTGTGTACATGGTACTTTTGTCTTTAAAAGCAATGTAACTACTATATAGATAAGATGCTTAAAGTTAGGAAACACTATGCAGCTGCTGGTGAATACGCCAGAACATGCTTAATATTGTTTTTTTCTGATTTTCTAAACTCTGAGAAAAACACTGAATGCTAAATAAGTATTTGTGTTAAGATTAGATAAAAATAGGTTAAACACAACTCATTAAACATAAAAAACAAAAACAAAAACAAAAATTACCTTTATAATATACTAGAGTCTATTATATATTTTATTATGGTATATACTATACTATATACTATAATATAGTATATAATAAAATATATAATAGACTCTAGTATATTATAAAAGTAATTTTTCTAGTATTTTCTTAATTTCTTCAGGTAGACTAATACATATTAAAAGTGAAAAATAATTTTCAGTTGCATATGGCTTTTAGTAATAAGCAATCTTAATATTTTAATCCCAAACCAAAATAAAGGGGGCTAAATGGTTGAGATGAAAAAATACTTTTATAATCCAAAATAGTTTAGATTTTAGACTAAAGCCTAGGTGGCCCATTTGGTTAAGCATCCAACTCTTGATTTCGGCTTAGGTCATGATCTCAGGTTCATGATTTTGAGTCCCATGTTGGACTCTGCTGACAGCGTGGAGCCTGCTTGGGATATTCATTCTCTCTCTCTCTCTCTCTCTCTCTCTCTCTCTCTCTATCTCCCCCCCCCCCCCACTTGGGCTCTTTCTCTTTCTCTCAAAATAAATAAAATGAACATAAAATAAAATAAGCTGATGAACTTTACTCAATACTTAAATATTTTAAAAAGCAGTAAATCTTAACTGCTGAGACTTCCTCACTTTCGTTTTAAAGTTTCTTTACCTATGACCTCTTTAAAGAATCAGGAGGGATAGGGAAGGGGGCACTTTACTTAGCTTTCAACATCATTTATTCATCTTTGTATTGGAAATACAGTCCCATAGTTCATAATCGAAAGAGCACCAAAGGATATACAAAAGTTTTTCTTCTCCCTTTTGGAAAATTCACTCAATTCTTTTCCCCAGCAGCAACCAGCAGTATCACTTTCTCACGTATCTTTCTAAAACTAATTTTGCATTCATTAAAATATATATACATATTTATTAAACAGTATATCAGTTCATAAGGAATTTCTACATTCTCATCAGTGGCTGCAGGAAATTCAGTTACTAAATGCTATAATTTGTTTGTAATTAATTTAAAACAATATTTTACAGGGGCGCCTGGGTGGCGCAGTCGGTTAAGCGTCCGACTTCAGCCAGGTCACGATCTCGCGGTCTGTGAGTTCGAGCCCCGCGTCAGGCTCTGGGCTGATGGCTCGGAGCCTGGAGCCTGTTTCCGATTCTGTGTCTCCCTCTCTCTCTGCCCCTCCCCCGTTCATGCTCTGTCTCTCTCTGTCCCAAAAATAAATAAAAAACGTTGAAAAAAAAATTAAAAAAAAAAAAACAATATTTTACAAAAATTTTGTGGTATTCTCAACATAATATCTCATATAATTTTTCAAATATCACTGTGAACAAATTATTCTCATTTTACACGTAACTATTTCAAGAGTCAGAGAATTAAGTAAGACCTGGTTATGGGTCTAGGGTTTTTCCAGGGCCACTCTCAACATAGAGCAAATTCAAGCCCATTGCTGTTCAATTTCTATCCCACACCATCATCCATTTCACCATATCATTGTGCCCCATTTTTTTTTGAATTATCATCAACATATTCATAGTCATTTTATGTTTTATATGACTCTACAGTAAAACTAAAGGTTGAGGCATACAGTAAAACTAAATCAGTTGACTTATGGCAAAATTCAAAGTAGTTTTCCTCTGCTGTGTGTTATACCTGATGTGGCCGTGCTGTAGACACTATAGAAAAACCAATACCCTCAAATAGTGATGTCAATAGTGTATGTACTATTGCAGCTGAATACATTTAAAACCAACAACAAAAATTTTCACAAATTTCTTTTGTCTTATGCAATACATTATTTGATGCTGGAATTCTTATATTACCCTCTATTATACAAAGCTGATCTTTTTCTCTTTTTCTTTATCATCAACAAAATGTACAAAATACATACTCCACTCTCTTTCACCAATATTCTCTTCCCTCAAATTTTTGGTGTAATAAGAAAATGTGACCTAATTAATCTGAATTAATTGTGACTCAGCAATAAATAACTAGTCTTCAAATCTTCTAGAATAAAGATATATTAATAGAGTCAATTGTTAATATCAAACTGAACAATGAAATATTTCATCAGTAGAGTATGAGAGGAACTATTGTAAACAGAGGCATTGTAAAGGTCCACATAGTTCTTATGATTATAATTAAGGGATAGTCTCCTCTTTGGTTTTCTGCTGAGCTCACAGCTTTCTATCATTTCTGGGAATGGCAACAAATTACGGATGTCTATGGTGTGTGACTGCCATGCTGGACCTGGTAGTTTGTTCCAGGTATAATTACCTGTGCTAAAGTTGAGCCAGTCCACTTCTCTCTAAAAGGAACTTCAAATCTCATATGGGGAGAAAGAAGTCCTCATACAGACTCAGAACGAGCAAGGCATAAGAACAGACTCATAATCTATGCATATCATCTGATATCCCACTAACTGTCTACAGTCTTTTATTTCCTTAATCTTAATTGTTTAACTTTTCCTTCTTGTATTTTTCCAAATGATTATCTCCTCCCTACATTTTTTGGTATTGTGACTTAATCTAAGCATTTTTTTCTATTTGTTTACTCAAAGCATTTAATATAAATTATGTAACGCAATATGTTCCATCTTATTCAAGGCACTGAAGAGCATTCAGAAAAAAACCACCTATTTCTATTTTTGCTTAAACTACATTCTAGTGAAAGACTGAGAGTAACAAGAGAACTAGCATATATTAAAATTTAATTCAGTGATAAATTCTATAGAGAAAAGATCAAAATAATAATATATTATTATTATTATTATTATTATAAAATAATAATATATAAGAGAAGAAAGTTGAGCAGAAAGGCTATTCCAGATAAAATGGCCAGAAAGAGAGGGCATCTCCTCAGACTTAAATGAAATAAGAAGTGAGGGGTGCCTGGGTGGTTCAGTCAAGGGTCTGACTCTTGATTTTGGCTCAGGTCATAATCTCAAGGTTTGTGGATTCAAGCCCCCTGTAGGGCTCTGCCCTGACAGTAGGGAGCCTGTTTTGGATTCTCTGTCTCCCTCTTTCTGCCCCTCCTCCACCCCTCAAAAATAAATAAGCATTTAAAAAAAAAAGTGAGGACATCAACCTTAGGAAGGTCTGGAGAAAGACTGTTTTTCTTTTTTTTTAATGTTTATTTATTTCTGAGAGAGAGAGAGAGAGCACAAGAAGGGGAGGAGCACAGAGAGGGAGAGAAGAATGCAGAGCAGGTTTTGTGCTATGAGCACAAAGCCCAACATGGGGCTCAAACCCACAAACCACAAGATCATGACCTGGGCTAAAGTGGGACATGCAACCAACTGAGCCACCCAAGTTGTCCCTGGAGAAAGACTGTTTTAATCTAGAAAAATAATATGTTCAAAGATCCTCATGAAGCACTACACTATGGCAGTTAGTGGTAGACAAACAACAATGCCTGAAATAGTAATAGTAAATTTGTGTAAAGTATTTCTTGGCAGTTTAGTATCTTGGCTTAAAAATTAGAACTCTTAGGGTGCCTGGGGGGCTCAGTCAGCTGAGCATCAGGCTCTCGATTTCAGCTCAGGTCATGATCTCACTGTTCATGAGATCAAACTCCATGTCAGGCTCTGCACTAACAGCACGGAGTCTACTTGGGATTCTCTCTCTACCTCTCTCTCTGCCTGTCCCCAACTTGCATGCATGTGCTCCCTTGTGCATGCTCTCTCTCTGTCTCAAAATAAATAAACACTTAAAATTGAAAACTCTAACACTTTGGGGGAAGATGGCAGAATAGCAGGATCCTAAGCTCAACTCATCCTATAGGTACAATGAGATAACACCCACCATCAGTGTAAATTAACCAGAAAGTGACCTGAAGCCTGGCAGAACAGACTCTCCACAATTAAATGTAGAGAAGTAGCCACATCAAGAGAATAGGAAAGGCAGAGATATAGTCAGAGCTAAAGGGACCCACAGGACTGTCCAGGGGAGGGTAGGATGTAGTGAGCATAGAGAGGGAGAGGAACAGACCCTACACTAAGCACTCCTGGCATGTGGGACCTGGATGGGGAAGATGAATCCCATAACATCTGGCTTTGAAAACCAGAGGAGCCTAGCTTCTAGACTTCTTACAATCAGTGTGACTTCACACCTAAAGTTCTAAAAATCAGCTGCTCAGCTCTGGGACAGTCAGAGGGCTGTAGGAAACTGAGTCCACACCCTTAAAGAGACAGCACAACAAATAGCCACATTGAGTTATGGCATAGAAACAACAGTTTAAAAAATGCCTCAGGTATAGAGGAGGGAGATTTGTTTACTAATCTCAGAGCCATGGGGTAGAGGCTCACAATGAAAGAAGTCTCCAAAATAAAAAAGAGCTGCTGGGTACTATTTGCTTCCCCCAGGCTCCAGCCTTGATACACATACAACTCCAGGAACTAGCACAGCGTGAACACTCTCTGCCTAGTTTGTTAACAGTGTGCGTGTGCTCCACCCCTGTTCATTTCTGCGGATCCAACCTGCTGGCCACCACAGGAATTTCCCCAGGGGGCTGCAGGTCCCTTCCTGCAGCAGACAATGCCAACCTTGCTGGACCACGTGCCCCACCCCTGCGTTGTCCTGTGGACTTGCCCCACCAATACTACCATGACCAGAACCCATCCAAAGTGATGCCAAAAGTCTGGCAGTGTGCAAGCATCCCTAAGAGAGGCCAGCACCACTCCAATCTGACATGCCCCAGGAAGAGGGGAAGACAACCACACACACCAGTCCAACTGCAGCCCCAGCTGTGGGCTGGGAGTAGATATGACATTTGACTACAGGCCCTACCCAACAACAAAACCTTCTCAGGGGACAATACAGGGAAACTTTGCAGACCAGAAAGGAGTGGAATGATACATTCAAAGCGCTGGGGGAAAAAAAAAATTCTGCAACTAAGAATGCTCTATCCCAATAAGACTATCATTCAAAACAGATGGAAAGATAGAGTTCCCAAATGGAAACAGATGGAAAGACAGGAGTTTCCCAAATAAACAAAAGTTAAAAGAATTCATCACCACTAAATCAGCCCTACAAGAAATGTTAAAGGAGATTTTTCTCTGAGTGGAAAGAAAGGACCATAAGTAGGAGTAAGAAAAATAGGAAGCACAAAACCAGTAAAATTAAGCATATCTATAAAAACCCCCCAAGGGATTCATGAAATAAAAAGATGAAAAGTTTGACACTAAATATCTAAAATGTGAGGGGGAGGCAATAAAAATATGACTTCAAACTTAAGCAACCATCAACTTAATGTAGACTGCTATGTGCTTATATATAAACCTAATGGTAACTACATATCAAAACCAGTAATAGATATTGCAAAAACAAAGAGAAAGGAATCCAAATGTATCACTAAAGAAAGCCAACTAATTGTGAGAGAAGAGAGCAAGAGAAGAAAGTTACAGAGAACTACAAAACAACCACACAACGAGCAACAAAATGACAATAACTACATACCTTTGAATAATAATTCTAAATGTAAATGGGCTAAATACTCCAATCAAAAAACATAGGGTCATAGAATGGATAAAAATGCAAGACCCATCCATATGCTGCCTACAAGAGGCTCATTTCAGACCTAAAGACACATGAAGATTGAAAATGAAGAAATGGAAAAACATTTATCATGCAAATGGAAATGAAAATAAAGCCAGGGTAACATTACTTATATTGGACAAAATAGACTTTAATTCAAAGACTGTAACAAGAGAAAAAGGACAGAAGGACACTATATAACCATAAAGGGATCAATCTAACAAGAAGATATAATAATTGCAAATATTTATGCAACCAATATGGGAGCTACCAAATACATAAAGCAGTTAATAGCAAATATGAAGGAAGTAATCCAGAGTAATACAAAAATAGTAGGGGAGTTTAACATCCCATTTACATCAATGAATAGAACATCCAAACAGAAAATCAACAAGTTAACAGTGGCTTTGAATGACGCATTGAGCCAGATTACTCCAACAGATGTATTTAGAACATTCCAACCTGAAACAACAGAATACATATTCTTTTCAGTGCACATAGAACATTATCCAGAATAGATCCATATTAGGCCAAAAACCAAGTCTCAACAAATTAAAAAGGACTGAAGTGATACCATGCAACTTTTCCAACCACAACAAAACCATAACTCAACCACAAGAAAAAATTTTCAAAGACCACAAATACATGGAAATTAAATAGCATGCTACTAAGCAACAAATGGGTCAACTAAGAAATAAAAGAAGAAATTAAAAAGTACATGGAAACAATTGAAAATGAAAACACAGAGGTTCAAAACCTCTGGGATGCAGCAAAAGTGGTTCTAAGAGGCAAGTTTATAAGCCACACAGGTCTACATCAAGAAGCAAGAAAAATCTCTGGGGCGCCTGGGTGACTCGGTTGAGAATCCAACTCAACTCAGGTCATGATCTCATGAATTTGAGCCCCGCATAGGGCTCCCTGCTGTCAGCACAGAGCCTGCTTTGAGTCCCCTGTACCCCTCTCTCTGCCCTTCCCTTTATCTCTCTCACTCTCAAAAATAAACGTTAGAAAAAAGAAGCTAGAAAAATTTCAAATAACCTAAATTTAAACCTAAAAGAGCTAAAAAAAAGAACAATAAACAAAACCCAAAACCAGCAGAAGAAGGAAATAATAAAGATTAAAACAGAAATAAAGGATACAGAAACTAAATGCAATAGAACAGATCAATAAAATCAGGTGCTGATTCTTTGAAAAAATCAATAAAATTGTTAAACCACTAGCCAGACTTATCAAGGAAAAAAAGATAAAGGACTCAAATAAAATCACAAGTGAGAGAGCAGATATAACAACCAACAGTAAAGAAATACAAAAAAATTATGAAAATGTTATGAAAAACTCTATGCCAACAAATTGGACAACCTAGAAGAAATAGATAAATTCCTAGAAACACATAACCTATCAAAACTGAAACAGGAAGAAATAGAAAGTCTGAATAGACCAATAATGAGCAAGGAAATTGAATCAATAATAATAATAATAATAATAATAATAAATCCCAAAGAAACAATAGTCCAGGACCAAATGGCTTCACACATGAATTCTACCAAACATTTTAAAAAAGAGTTAATACCTATTCTTCTTAATCTGTTCCAAAAAATAAAAAAGGAAGGAAAACTTCCAAATTCATTCTATGAGGCCAAAACTAGCTGATACCAAAACCAGATAAAAACACAACAACAACAACAACAACAACAACAACAACAAGAACTACAGGGCAATGCCACTATAACATAGATGCAAAAATCCTCAACAAAACAAGAGTAGACCAATTCCAGCAATATATTTAAAAAATCATTCACCATGATCAAGTGGGAATTATTCCTGAGTTTCAGGGGTGGTTCCATATTCAGAAACCAATCAATGTGGTACATCACATCAATAAGAGAAAGGGTAAGAACCATATGATCATTTCCATAGATGCAGAAAAAAATCTGACAAAGCACAGCATCCATTTACAATAAAAACTTTCAACAAAGTAGGCTTAGAGAGAATATACTGCAACATAATCAAGGCCATGTATGAAAAACCCACAGCTAACATCAGCCTTAATAGAAAAAACTGAGAGCTTTCCCTCTTTCCCTCTAGTAGCATGTTATTTCCCTTCCTTAGAGAGAGATGTTCACTCTCACCACTTTTATTCAACATACTATGGGAAGTCTTAGCCAAAGCAATCAGACAACAAAAAGAAATGAAATGCATCCAAATCAGTAAGGAAGAAGTAAAACTTACACAATTTTTAGATGACATTATGTATAGAGAACCTGAAAGACTCCTCCAAAACACTGCTAGAAGAGATATACAAATTCAGTAAGGTCACAGGGCACAAAATCAATGTACAGCAATCTGTTGCTTCAATAATGAAGCACCAGAAAGAGAAATTAGGAAAACAATCCCATTTGCAATTGCACCAAAAATAAAAATAAAAAAAAAAAAAAACAGAAATAAATGTAACCAAAGAGGTGAAAGACCTGTACTCTGAACTATAAGAAAACTAACGAAAGAATTGAAGATGACACAAAGAAATGGAAAGACATTCCATGCTCATGGACTGGAAGAAAAAATATTATTAAAATGTCTATACTACCCAAAGAAATCTACACTTAATGCAATCCCTATCAAAATACCAGCGGCATTTTTCACAGAACTAGAACACACAATCCTGAAATTTATTTGGAACCACAAAAGATCCCAAATAGCCAAAGTAATCTTGAAAAAGAAAAGCAAAGCTAGAGGCATCACAGTTTCTGGACTTCAAGTTACATTACAAACATGGAGTAATCAAAAAGTATGACACTGGCACAAAATATACACACATAGATCAATGGAACAGAATAGAAAATCCATAAATAAATTCACAATTATATGGTCATTTAATCTCTGACAAAGCAGTTAAAAATATACAATGGGGAAAAGGCAGTCTCTTCAACAAATGGTGTTGGGAAAACCGGACAGCAACATGCAAAAGAAAAATGAAACTAGACCACGTTCTTGCAACACACACAAAAGGAAATTCAAAATGGATTAAAAACATAAATGTGATATCTGAAACCATAAAAATCCTAGAAGAGAGCACAGGCAGTAATTTCTCTGACATCAGCTATAGCAACATTTTTCTAGAGATGACTCCTAAGGCAAGGGAAACAAATGCAAAAATAAACTACTGGGACTATACCAAAATAAAAAGCTTTTGCACAGTAAAGGAAACAATCAATAAAACTAAAAGACAACTTTCTGAATGGGTGAAGATATTTGTAAATAACATATCTGATGAGGGTTAGTACCTAAAATATATAAAGAATTTATAAAACTCAACACCAAAAAACTCCAAATAATCCAATTAAAAATGGGCAAAAAACACGAATAGACATTTCTCTGAAGAATACACAAAGATGGCCAATGGACACATGAAAAGAGGCTCAACATCATTCATCATCAGGGAAATGCAAATCATAACCACAATGAGATACCACCTCACACCTATAAAAGTGGCTAAAATCAAAAAGACAAGAAACAACAAGTGTGGGTGAGGATGTGGAGAAAAAGGAACCCTCGTGCACTGTTGGTGGGAATACAAACTAGTATAGCCATTCTGGAAAACATTATGGAGGTTCCTCATAAAAATAAAAAACATAATTACCATATAATCCAGTAATTCGACTACTGGGTATTTCTTCCAAATGTGAAAACACTAATTTGAATAGATATATGCACCCCTATGTTTATGCAGTATTATTTCCAATAGCCAAATTATGAAAGCAGCCCAAGCATCCATGAATAGATGAATGGATAAAGAAAAACTGTGTGTGTGTGTGTGTGTATACACACACACACACACACACATATATATATATATATATATATATGTATACACACAATATATATACACAAAAGAATATCACTCAGCCATAAAAAAAAGTATGAAATCTTGCCATTTGCAACAATATGGATGGATCTAGAGTGTATAATGCTAAGTGAAATAAGCCAGTCAGAGAAAGATAAATACCATATGATTTCACTCATATATGGAATTTAACAAAACAGAGAAAAAAAGAGACAAACCAAAACACAAACTATTAACTATAGAGAACTGACAGTTACCAGAGGGGAGATGGATGGGGAAATGGTGAGATAAGTGAAGGGGATTAAGAGTACACTTATCATGATAAGCACTGTGTAATAGAATTGTTGAATCACTATATTGCACACCTGAAACTAATATAACACTGTATGTTAATCACACTGCAATAAAAATTTTTAAGAAATAAAAACATTGAAATCAACACTCTCATTAGTGAGTTCACTGGCACGTTTATGTATAATAACATATTAAATAAGATAGCATATTGTTCCACATATAATATTTTCATTTCTTCTCTTTGTTCATTATGCTCTCATTCACACTCTAAAGCTGAAAAAGATGGGGCGTCTGGGTGGCTCAGTCGGTTAAGTGTCCGACTTTGGCTCAGGTCATGATCTCGCGGTTCGTGAGTTCAAGCCCCGCGTCGGGCTCTGTGCTGACAGCTCAGAGCCTGGAGCCTGTTTCAGATTCTGTGTCTCCCTCTCTCTCTCTGACCGTCCCCCATTCATGCTCTGTCTCTCTCTGTCTCAAAAATAAATAAACGTTAAAAAAAATTTAAAATAAAATAAAATAAAATAAAGCTGAAAAAGCTGAAGGAAACTCCTATACTATCATATTATGGAATTAAGAACATCTTCACGAGGTTGTTCAAAACAATAAGAAGACAAAAACAATGCATAATTACATTTAAGTTGGTTGAAACAGTTCTTGCTCTTCCTTGCACAGAGTTAACATGGAAATTTGAATGAATTAATAGATGAATGAAAGAAACTAACAGACATCAACTACCTCAAATGCTTCTGGTATTAGGAGGAAAAGAAAAAATATACAGCCTTTTTAAAAGCCTGATAGATATAAAATGTCAAAGCAAAACTTGAGTGTACCATATTGTAATAAATTGTAGTACTGAATTCAATCACTTAGACAGGTTTATTTTACAAAGAGGAATTATTTATAAATCTTATTGTTTTGCCATCTGGTGACATCATGTAATGCTTATTTGTGTGATGGCATATTAAAGGAAAATATTTCCTCAGAATGATGTTTAGGCTTCATAACTGCATTGGAGAGAGATTATGAATGAATGTGTGTTATTTATTTGCAAATGGATTATCTTATATTTTATTACTTACCTGACAACCAAACAACATCAACAACAACAACAAAAAAAAACAATAGAAAAATGTGTGTTTACCTCCTTTTACTTTCCTGCCTTGTAGAGCTTGATTGGAAAATGAATTATTTTATGCCTGGTTAGAGATCATTGCAGTACCTTCTCTCCATGGCTTCGCTGTAATTGTGGAATATTAAAGTAATCAGAAGTAGAACATGCTCATTTACATGAAGATGAAGTAAGGCTATTTTCAGTGATGGTTTCTGAGTTTCTCTGAACACAACCGGATAGAGCACCACAGCCCACGGCTCCTTTTTCTCAAAAGATGGTGTATTCTCTGAGTTCCAACTTGGGATCTGACAAATATGCAGTGGATGCATTTCTTGGTCACTGCAAATCCTGTCAAGAATAATTGGTTTTGCACTTCTTTTAGCCTTGTATATTGTAGAAGTAGTGGAAGTCTTTAATCACATGAAAAAAAAGCACTAAAACATGAAAGTAGTATGTATAGTACTTCTCCAAGCACATTGCCCAAAGATATCTAGTTCCTTCTTCTTTAGATCACAATGTTAACAAAAACGGAAGGCAGTGTTAGGTTTATATGTCTGCATCTATTTTGTGTATGTGCATGCGTGTGTGTGCAGCAAATGTTAGTTGGAAAATGCTAATAAGCACTAATTTAATCTATTTCTTCAGTGGTTGAAATATGAATGATTTTCTCAGTTTTGCTCCAATGCTTCAATTAAATGTTGCTTCGTTTTGCTGTGAAAAATCATTCTAAAGTTTTGTGAGTGCTTTGCAATTATGGAATTTTTTTTTTTATACTTTAGAGAGGCCAGAGCCAACTACAATTGACAAACAGCTTTGCAAAGAAGAGAATTTTCTTCAAAGGATAAATAACCACATCAATTCAAATTGGTCCGAGACCTTATAATTCTGTGAGAAACTATCTTATGATAATAGATTAAATATGTGAAGTTCCTTGCAGGTTGTTCACTTTTATGCTTACTAAGTGTTTAATGAATTTTCCTTTACATTTTTGAAGTAAACATAATGACTGACAGAATCAGAATTGCTTGAGAAGGTGGAAAGAATTCTATGCTATTTCTCAATCTGCCACAATTTGTTCAAGGGTTTTCTTGTGAAAAGCAATTTTGATTAAAATAAAGAGGAAGAGAGCAAAGAAGAGGATGAAAAAGTAAGGAAGACAGGAAGGAAAGAAGGCTACATCTTATAATTCTCAGTTTGGAAATGAGCTAATGATCCTAGCTTGGCAAATCTCAGTAGAGACTCTTCAACCCAGAATGTAGATTGATCATAAAATAGTGGGTGAATAATTGATGGCTTATCTCTTCATGCATGGACCAATTTACAGATACTCTTTAATTATCAACCCAGTCTCTACATTTGATCTCCAATGTCAGAATCTAATAATAAACAGATGTTACATAAGTTGGTATAACCCTTGTTATATATAATTCATCAATGACAATTCATCAGTGCTTTAAAAATGCCATAAAAATAATGTTTTAACAGTTGTGAAATTTAAGTAAAATAATTTACATAAACTAGCTTGCAAAATATAGAGTGGGAATTCAGTGGATGATATCTATTACATCCACCCAGCATTTTGTGAGTTGAGAAAACTCACCAGTTCTGTAATGGGATAAAGACAAATTTCATGAAAATATTCCTTAATAAAAAATAATTAAAATTAGCTTAATAATAAAATATCAAATTGGGGTTTTTTTTGGTTTTTTTGGTTTTTGTTTTGTTTTGTTTTGTTTTGAGAGAGGGGGGGAGCACGAGTGGGGCAGGGGTGGAGGGAGAGGAAGAGAGAATCTTAAGCAGGCTCCACACCCCGCATGGAGCCCAATGCAGGACTCAGTCTCACAAACCATGAGATCATGACCTGAGCCAAAATCAAGAATCAGACACTGAACCAACTGAGACACCCAGGCGCCCCAATTTTGATGGATTTTAAAGGATTGAGACTGTGTGTGTGTGTGTGTGTGTGTGTGTGCGCGCGTGTGTGAATAAATGAGAGTTAATCCTCATAAAGCTGCTATAAAGTTTGTTCTGTATTCTTTTATTTTCTTCCTTCTTTTTTTCTTTTCTTTTTCCTAATTTATTTATTTAAATTCAAGTTAGTTAACATGCAGTGTGGTCTTGGTTTCAGGAGTAGAACACAGTGTTTCATCACTTATATAACACATCCAATGCTCACCCCAACAAGTACCCTCCTTAATGCTCATCACCCATTTAGCCCATCTCCCCACCCACCTCCCCTCCAGCAACTCTCAGTTTATTCTCTGTATTTAAGAGTCTCCTATAGTTTGCCTCCCTCTCTGTTTTTATGTTATTTTTCCTTCCTTTTCCCTATGTTCCTCTGTTTCCTAAATTCCATATATGAGTAAAATCATATGATATTTGTCTTTCTCTGACTGGCTTCTTTTGCTTAGCATAATACACTCTAGTTCCATCCACGCTGTTACAAATGGCAAGAATCATTCTTTTTGATTGCTGAGTATTATTCCATTGTGTATTTTTATTTTTTTAATGTTTATTTGTGAGAGAGACAGAGTGTGAGCAGGGGAGGGAAAGAGAGAGAGGGAATGACAGAATCAGAAGCAGCTCCAGGCTCTAAGCTGTCAGCACAGAGCCGCATGCGGGGCCTGAACTCACAAAGTGCGAGATCATGACCTGAGCCGAAGTCGGACACTTAACCGACTGAGTTACCCAGGCGCCCCTTCCATTGTGTTTTTATACCACATCTTCTTTATCTATTCATCAGTCGATGGACATTTGGGCTCTTTCCATAATTTGGCTATTGTTGAGAGCACTGCTATAAACATTGAGGAGCATGTGCCTCTTTGAATCAAAATTTTGTATCCTTCGGAAAACTACCTGGAAGTACAACTGTTAGAGTAGTTCTATTTTTAATCTTTTGAGGAACCTCCATACTGTTTTCAAGCAGCTGCACCAGTTTCCATTCTCACCAACAGTACAATAGGGTCCCCTTTTCTCTGCATCCTCTCCAACATCTGTTGTTTCCTGAGATGTTAATTATAGCCATACTGACAGGTGTGAGGTGGTATCTCAATGTGATTTTGATATGTATTTCGCTGATGATGACTGATGTTGAGCATCTTTTCAGGTGGGGTCTGTTAGCCATCTGGAGGTCTTTTTTGGAAAAGTGTCTGTTAATGTCTTCTGTCCATTTCTTCACTGGATTATTTGATTTTTTTGTGTGTTGAGTTTGATAAGTTCTTTATAGATTTAGGTACTAACCCTTTATCTGATATGTCATTTGCAAATATCTTCTCCCTTTCCATTAGTTGCTTTTTAGTTTTATTGATTGTTTCCTTCACTGTGCAGAAGCGTTTTATCTCGATGAGGTCCATTTTTGCTTTTGTTTCTCTTGCCTCTGGAGATGTATCTACTACAAATAGTTCATTTTTGCTTTTGTTTCTCTTGCCTCTAGAGATGTATCTACTAAGATGTTGCTGTAGCCAAGGTCAAAGAGGTTCCTGTCTGTTTCCTCCTCTAGCATTTTGATGGTTTCCTGTGTCATATTTAGGTCTTTCATCCATTTTGAGTTTATTTTTGTGTCTGGTATAAGAAAGTTCAAGTTCATTCTTCTGCATGACACTATCCAGTTTTCCCAGCACCATTTGCTGAAGAGACTGTCTTTTTTCCACTGGATACTCTTTCCTGCGTTGCTGAAGATTAGTTGGCCATACATCTGTGGGTTCATTTCTGGGTTCCCTATTCTGTTCCCTTGATGTAGGTATCTGGTTTTTTTTTTAATTTTATTTTCTTTAATGTTTATTTACTTTGAGAAAGAGACAGACAGTGTGAGTTGAGGAGGGACAGAGAGAGAGGGAGACACAGAATCCGAAGCAGGCTCCAGGTTCTGAGCCATCAACACAGAGCCTGACACAGGGCTCAAACTCACGAGCTGTGAGATCACGACCTGAGCTGAAATTGGGACGCTCAACCAACTGAGCCACCCAGGCACCCTTATGTATCTGTTTTTATGCCAGTACCATACTGTCTTGATGATTACAGCTTTGAAATACAGTTTGAAGTCTGGAATTGTGATGCCTCTACGTTTGGTTTCTTTCAACATTACTTTCATGAAATGGTCCAACAGGTGTGGCTACAAAAGGGGACACAGGAGAAGTGGCATAAACACAAAGGGTTATAACACTGACAAATCCTAGAATGACAGAGCCACCACCTGCCAAAAGGGGGAGCCCCAAGGGAGTGGGCTTTGGTACCTATGGATGGAGTACACAACCAAAAGGCATGAGGGATTTTTCATTGGTGCATTAGATCACCATCAGGTGGGGGCAAGGGAACTTGTGACAGGGGCCAGACTTATCACACTGGTGCACCTAGTCACCTGGGTGGGATGCTCACAGTCTGTGGCGATGCTGAGGCAACGGAAAATATGTTTTACGATTTATAATACAAGGTCATAAACTATTATTATCATTATTTTACAGAGGGCAAAGGCAAGTTACTAAAGAGGTGTTTTTTATCACACAGCTAGCCACCCGTGGTAAAGCTAGGATGTGAACCCAAGTTGTCTGATTTTAGATTACTCACACATTTAACTACCTCCCTGGCATAGTCTCAAACCCAAATAATATATGTGTAGTAGAAGAAATTCCTTATAAACTTACTTTTTAAGAAAGTTAAATTCTGAGGGGACCACAATGTGACAACTTCATTGCTTAAGATGAGGGGAGAAGTGTCATGGCTCTTTGTGAAGAAGGAAAGGTAAGAAAGAAGAAAGAAAGAAGGTGGGCAGGGGTTGTGTCACTAAAAAGGCCTTACGATTTTTTGATGCTTCAGGGTCCCCAAGTCTTCTATCAAAATATATGAGAGTCATAAGGGGCTTGAAGAAAGTGGGCTGTTGTAGAAATCACCAAAGGTTAAATAAAGACCCTTCAACACCTAGATTTCTGTTAATTAGACATTTTACTGCCTTCTCTCAACATCTTCTAAGAGCTAGGTCATGTTCAGGACACAGCAGGAGTCTTGAACAAGGATTAGAAACTCTGGGATCATCTCAAGCTCTGCCACTAACTAGCTAGGGGAACTTGAGCAAGTTACATGATCTGTATTTGTCTCAGATTTCTAGTCTTCCGGCCCTAAGTGTTTATAATCTCATAACTAGAGCTCTTTCTTAAACTTTTTTCTACAGTGCAAAACATATCATAATGCCTTTTCAAAAAGAAATCTCCCATCACAGGATTAAGTAACAAGTTGTTCATGGACTAAACCACAAATGCAAAATGATATTCTATTCACACAAATACAAAGTTATATATTATCAATGAAGAGAAATATTTTGGAATTATTTTTCTGGTTTCTTATCTATTTTTGAGTTATTTACTGTAATTTGCATTTCTCTTTAGTTTAAAAATCCCCATAATTAGGGCACATTTGTTTAAATGAGCATATCCAACTACATAGTGGGTAGAAATCTTATTAACTCTAGTGATTGCTCTCATAACCATTTCAATGGAAAAGGCATGTTGCTGCCAAATATTATCCAACATATTAAGTCTCTTTGGTTGCATAAAAAAGATAAAGTAACCCTGGAATATAACATATTCCAAAAATCTGGTGGTTCATGAAGTGAGAAATTATGGGCTTGGGTTTTTATAAAATTTGAAAGGTCAAGGGGGTAAGCAGATGGCTAGCTGTAGAATTTATTATACATTAAGCAATTGTTTTGATGTGCCAAGCAAAGTCCCGGTAGCTTATGAGATTGTAAAATCCAATGACCCTGCATTAGACTGAGGGTTCAGCTCATGACACACATGCAATTTTAGAGACCGCATCTTTCTTTGGTTTATTATCTGTCAGAAACTCACACAATTCAACACGATTAATACCCTCCACTGTAGTTTTTACTATTGCTCTTTTTTTAACCTCTTTTTTCCCCCATCTTGCTATTTTATGCTTCTTTTACAATATTACTAAGTTCAAGATAATGAAGTGCCAGCTCAGCAATGCTGAATGATTTTCCAGTAACTTTCCAGTACTCGTAAGTAATAAAATTTTATAAGAGATATAAAGAATTTAGATACTCAATCCCACATACTGTCCTCAATGTACATGAGTAATTTTATTATCATCAGTGGGAGCTTTTGAATATACAGACTACAGTAGTTTTTTTGTCTTTTTTTCATAATCGTATAAAATGCTTAAGACAAATTATCTTCAAAAAAATTCTAAAATAACAATCTGGGATGTTATAGTTGTAGACTACCAGGTCAAAACAAAACAAATAAAGACAAATAAATGTCTCACAGGACTAAGGAAACACTTTCTGGGGAATGTCGTGAGTGCGATGCTATGAGAAGTTCACCAGCATGCTATGAAAGAGTATGCCGTGGTGTTTCATTTCAGGGGTTTCTAGGGGATAATGTCTAATAACTAAATATTGACCCAAAGCCAGATTATAACAATTTTCCCTCCCCTCTGAGTGTCAGGAACTATAGCATTTCTGTTTTTTGGTTTCTTTTTAAATTTTTTTAACATTTATTTTTGAGGCAGAGAGAGACAGAGCATGAACGGGGGAGGGGCAGAGAGAGAGGGAGACACAGAATCTGAAACAGGCTCCAGGCTCTGAGCTGTCAGCCCAGAGCCCGAAGCGGGGCTCAAACTCACGGACCGCGAGATCATGACCTGAGCCGAAGTTGGAAGCTCAACCGACTGAGCCACCCAGGTGCCCCTGCATTTCTGTTTTTTAAGAATATTATGTGAATAATCACAATTCCATTAAACGTACTATTAAAAATTCAAATGACTTAGAATTCTGACGTAGTAACTAGACTAAACCACTGTTCATCATTCTATGCATTTTATTAAAATTACTGACTTTAAAAGCATTTAATTTTGTTTAGTGGTAGTTCCAACATTTGGATATAATTAAATGGGCAGTCTTTCATAAAACACGGATGCCTTTTAAAAAAAATTTTAAGTGACAACATTGCTGTTCTAGATGTGTTAGTGAAAACAACGTAAACGCCAGCACATCACACCTAAAAGAACATTTTCCAAGCTAAACCTTCGTTCAGTATCCTCATTGCAGACTTTTTGTTTTTGTTTTTGTTTTTGGTGTAGAGGACTGTGTTAATGAAATCTTTTACTCCTCCTTAGTTTCATGAGATGTTCATTAAAGACAGCTGATATTTGATCCAATCAGCATGTTTATCTCTACGCCAAATTAAGATACCTTCAGGATTTTTTTATTGCAGATTGTAAAGGAAGCTACTATTGCTCAGTAGCAAGCTCTCTTGTTTAGTGAAGTTTCTTATTTGAGGAGAGGTTTCAATACACGTTGAACTATTTATCAAGGCAGGAACTACTACCATGTGAACATTTTTAAAAATGTACTACGAAAAAAAATTCTGTTGAGTGGGGTGAAAGGGTCAGTGTGATCGAAATCAGAAAGTATTATATGACTCTAGAACACTGGAGTATGATCCTGACCGAAAAGGAAATTGTGCAAGACATTTTACCTCTCTAGGACTGAGCCGAATCCTCTATGAAAAAAAAAAAGAGTTGAGATTATATATCATCTCTAACGTGATGCTGCAGTAGCATGGCTCCAGTGGGAAGTACTTTGCTTGGAGACAAATCTAACTCAGTTTTTCATCTGTTTCATCCATATCATGATATCCTCCATAAAGCACTGCTACCAAAATTAAATAAGATACATTTATCAAATATCTAGTTGAGTGCATGATACACAGAGGATGTCATTTAAAACTGTCTATTCCTTCAACTTGCCCTTTTTCTCCACTGCCTCTCCCTTCCTAAGTTTGAGTGATTTACCTCAAGATATTTTATACTTAGGTTTACAAAATTTCTTGCAGTTAGAGAATTATTATAGTACAAACATTCAGTTGTAGAGCACACACATGGCTTCAAATCAATTCAATACAAATAACCTAAAATGTAAGCTATCTTTACAAACTTTTAAGAGGATACACATGATCTCAAAGTAAACTATAGAAAATATCGCCTAGAGATAGGCACAGCCTTAACTCAAAAAAAAAAAAAAAAAAGATGTTTTTACATCAAACAGTATTCTGAGATTCAGCAGAAATCTTTAATTTTTTGATAATCTTTAAAAATGCATGCCTCTTGTGACAGTAGTACTACTTTTATAAATCAGGCCGCTGTTTGATAAATCCATGTAAAAAGCCAAAATTCAAACACATTACATTTTAAGTATCTGTAAGAGTCATTATATCTAAAAAACATGAAAGATTGCAAAAGTATATAAAGTTCAAAGTCTTAATCACTGGACATAAAATCCTTACATATTTTAGGACACTGCCTAGATCAAACGCCTTTTGAATATGTAAGGAAAAAAGTGTATATATCTTAGCAAAAGAATTTCAAAACCCAGTTTAATGATCAAGTTTGGTAGGATTGGCAGATCTTACAAGTAGAAAATAATCAGGTAACGTGTATATTCCAAATTTTAGAAGTTTGGTTACATGAGTCTCTTCTCTGTGCTATGAAATCATTGACAACAAACTCTAAAATAGGATTTTACTCGAAACACCTATATCACATACACAAATCTGGTAAGTATTCTAGTCAACATCCTTGGTCTATATTAACTTCACGCATGTTGAAAAAGTCAGTCCCATAATTACTTGGGAAGGTAAAATGGTTTCATTGACTAAAAGTGAGAAAAATTGCTCTTGAGGTCTGCAGATCCAGATTTCACACAAGGCCAAAAACACCTGGTCTTCAGTAATCTCAGGTTATTAAGATAGTAACTTTTTGGGAGGAATAAACATTTACAACAGAGGAAAATTTCGAATTCAGCGTAGAGTCTAGTTTCAAAAAAGAAACTAATAGTATAATATTAATATTTTGTTTAAGAAGCAATTAGTGGCTTTATATGTTTACAGTGAATTTTGTCTACTGGAGTGATGGCCTTATAACTTCAGTTTAAAGAGCACAATTTAGTGATTTTTATTTTTAATATCAAGTTATTTGTATGGTATCATATCATTTAAGAGAATTTTAATTCGCTCATATTTTTATACTTAAATTGTTAAACATTCAGGGCTATTTAAAGTCAGACAACTGAAGTACTTATGAAGGGACTCAAATATGTTAAAATTTAAAATCCAGTGAAAATATTTCAAGATGTTTAATTAAATTTGTAAATGGGGTCAGGCATTCCTCAAAGACAACAAAGTGATCCTTAATATAAAATGTGTAAACAAAATAATAAAATCTGTATGCTGAACATAAAGGCTTAACATATTTTTGTTTAATAATTTAAATTTTAATATTAAAAAACTAAATTTCTGAATAATAACTTTAAATTTGGGGGTGTGTGCTAAATCTTAAATAATAATTGAATACAAAACATACTACATTGTACTGCTGACTACAGTACAATGTTGTTAGCAGATCTCTAGAAGCTCTTTGTCTCACTTAACTAAACATTAAACCTGCTGATTAGTAGCTCCCCATTTCTTTCTCCTCCTAACCCCTGCTGACCACCAATCCAGTCTTTGATTCTATGAATCTGACTACAGTCATACCTTGGAGATGTTGTGGGTTTGGTTCCTTCCAGACCACCACAATCAAGTAAGTACTACAATAAAATGAATCGAGTAATTTTTTTTTTTTTTTTTTGGTTTTCGAATACATGACTGTAGTCTATTAAGTGTGTAACATTCTATCTAAAAAACAATGTGCATACCTTAATTGAAAATATTTTATCCCTTAGAAATGCTAACTATCATCTGAGCTTTCAATAAGTCATCATCTTGTTGCAGGTGTTTTGCCTTGATGTTGAAGGCTGACGACTGATTTGAGTGGTGGTTGCTGAAGATTGGACACTTTCTTAAAATAAAAAAATGAAGTTTGCCACATTGACTCTTACTTGCATTAACAATTTTTCTGTAACATGCAATGGTGGTTGATAGCACTTTACTCACAGTAGACCTTTCAGAATTGGAGTCAATCCTCTCAAAACCTGCTGTTGTGTTATCAACTAAGTTTATGCAATGTTTTAAATCCTTTGTCCTCTTTTCAACAATCCCCTCACCAGGATGTAGGTTCCATCTCAAGAAAGTGCTTTATTTGTCTATAAGAAGCAACTCATCATCTCTTCAAGTTTTATCATGAGATGGCAGCAACTCTGTCACATCTTCAAGCACCACTACTATTTTTAAGTGTATTTTGTTTATTTTGAAAGAGAGAGAGAGAGAGAGAGAGAGAGAGAGAGAGAATCCCAAGCAGACTCTACACTGTCAGCATGAAGCTCCACATGGGGCACAAACTCATGAACCATGAGATCATGACCTAAGGCAAAGTCAAGAGTTGGCACTTAACCAACTGAGCCACCAGGTACCCCCAGGCTCCACTCCTAATTCTCTTTGTCTTGCTCTTTCCATCCCATCTGCAGTTACTTCCTCCAGTGAAATCTTGAATCCTTCAAGGTCATCCATGTAGGTTGGAATCAACTTCTTCCAAATGTCTGTGAATATTGATATTTTGAATTCTCCCATGAATCATGAATGTGCTTACTGGTATCTCAAATGGTGAATCCTTTCAGAAGGTTTTCAAATTGCTTTCCCAACAGTTACCTAAGAATCACTATCTATAACAGCTTACAGACTTACAAAATGTATTTCTTAAATAAAAAGACTTTAAAGTAAAAATGTCTCCTTGATCCAGGGATGCAGAAGAGATATTATGTTAGCAGGCATTAAAACAACATTAATCTCATTATACTTGAGTGACCAAGTGCATTGTCAATGAGTAGTAATATTTTGCAAGAAATCTTTTTTGTTTTCTTTTTATTCCTGAGCAACAGGTCTCAACGGTCGATTTAAAAGATACAGTAAACCATGCTATAAACAGATATGCTATCATCCAGGCTTTGTTGTTCCATGTACAGAACACAGGCAGAGTAGATTTAACATAAATCTTAAGGATTCTAAGATTTTCGGAATGGTAAATGAGCTTTAGCTTCAACTTAAGGTCAGCAGCCGCATTAGTCCCTAGAGAGTCAGCCTCTCCTTTGCAGTTTTGAAGCCAGGTGTTGATTTCTCCCCTCTGGCAATGAAAATCCTAGATGGCACCTTCTTCAAATAGAAGGCTGTTTCATCTACATTACAAATCTATTTTTAGGGTAGCCACCTTAGTTGCTTGTCTTAGCTAGATCTGGATAATTTGCTACTACTTCCACATCAGCGCTTGCTCCTTCACCCTGTACTTTTATATTATGGAGATGGCTTCTGTCCTAAAACATCATGAACTAAACTCTGGTAGCTTCCAAGTTTTTCTTCTGCAACTTCCTCACCTCTCTCAGCCTTCACAGAATTGAAGAAAGTTAGGACCTTGCTCCAGATTAGGCTTTTGGCTTAAGGGAATGTTGTGGCTGGTTTGATCTTCTATCCAGACCACTGAAACTTTCACCAAATCAGCAATAAGGCTGTTTCACTTTCTTATTCATGTGTTCACTGGAGTAGCACTTTTAATTTCCTTCAACAACTTTTCCTTTGCCTTCACAACTTGGCTGTTGGCCACAAGATGACTAGCTTTCTGCTTACCTCAGCTTTCAACATGCCCTCCTCACTAAGCTTAATCATTCTAGCTTTTGCTTTAAAGCGAGAGACATGACACTCTTCATTTCACTTGAATATTCGGAGGCCATTGTAGCTTACTAATTGGCCTAATTCCAAAATCATTGTGTCTCAGGGTATCGGAAGGTCCAAGGAGAGGGACAGAGATGGAGAAACAGCCATAGGTGAACCAGTCAGAACACACACAACATTTAATGACTGATTCTGCCATCTTCTTTGGGCATGGTCTGTGGTGCTCCAGAACAAATGCAATAGTAACATCAAAGATCACTGATCACAGATCACCATAACAAATACGGCTGATCCTTGAACAATGAGGGGGTTAGGAGTACTGACCCCTTGCACAGTCAAAAATCTGCATATAAATTTTGACTCCTCCAAAACTTAATTACCAATAGCTTCTACTGACTAGAAGCCTTACCAGTAACATAACTACTAGATATTTACTGAATATCTAGATCATTTCAAAATAAAAAATGAAAGATTAATTACTTAACATAGGTTCTACTTTAAGCACCCTTATTACAGGGAAACTAAAAATAAATTTATCTGTTAGTAAACATTTTTTACCACTATATTACATGTTCTGTCTTTTATTAGAAGACCGTATTATGAAGAAGCACGTTTCAAGAAATTATAAAAGATATTCATAAATTTGCCAATCTAAAGAATGTTGGTTTAACAGTTCAAAACTACTAACTTCGTTTTCATTACAAATTAAGGTCTGTAAAGCTAAGACTTTTAATTGTTAGAATTTATAAAACTCAACAGCCCCAAAAAACAAAAAATCCAATTAAAAATGAGCAAAAAAAGGGGGGGAAGAAGATATGATTAGGCATTCTCCCAGAGAAGACAGACAGATGGCCAAAGGGAACATGAAAAGATGCTCAAAATTACTCATTATCAGGGAAATGCAAATCAAAACTACAATGAGATATCACCTCACATCTGTCAGAATAGCTAAAACCAACAACATAAGAAATAACAGGTGTTGGGGAGGATGTGGAAAAAAAGGCACACTCGTGCACCCGTTGGCAACAATGCAAACTGGTGCAGCCACTGTGGAAAACAGTAGAGGTTCCTCAAACTAGAGTGTATTATGCTAAGTGAAATTAGTCAGATAAAGATAAATATCATATGATTTCACTCATATGTGGAATTTAAGAAAAAACAGATGAACATAGGGGAAGTGAAGGAAAAATAACATAAAAACAGAGAGGGAGGCACCATAAGTGACTCTTAAATACAGAGAACAAACTGAGGGTTGCTGGAGGGGTGTTGGGTGGGGGGATGGGCTAAATGGGTGATGGGCATTAAGAAGGACACTTGCTGGGATGAGCACTGGGTGTTATATGTAAGTGATGAATCACTAAATTCTACTCTTGAAATCATTATTACACTATAAGTTAACTAACTTGGATTAAAAAAAAAAATTAAAAAGTTAAAAATAGAAAACTACCCTATGGTCCAGCAGTTACACTACTGGGTATTTACCCAAAGAATACAAAAACACCAATTCAAAGGGATACATGCACCTCTATGTTTATAGCAGCATTATTTTCAAGAACCAAGATATAGAAGCAGCCCAAGTGTCCACTGATAGATGAATGGATAAAGATGTGGTATGTGTGTGTGTGTATATATATATATATATATATATACACACACACATATGTGTATATATATATACACATATATGTATATGTGCATATGTATATACGCACGTGTATATATGTATATGTGCATATGTGTATATGTATATATGTATATGTATATATGTATGTGTATATATATACACACACATAGACACACACACACACACACACACACACACACACACACACAATGGAATATTATTCAACCTTGAAAAAGAATGAAATACTGTCATTTGCAATGACCTGACTGGAGCTAGAAAGTATAACGCTAAGCAAAATAAACCAGTCAGTGAAAAGCAATTACTGTATGATTTCACTCATATGTGGAATTTAAGAAAAAAAAAACAAGCCAAGGAAAAGAGAGAGAGAGAGAGAACCCAAGAAATAGAATCCAATTATAGAGAACAAACTAATGGTTACCACACGGGAGGTGGGTGGGGGGATGGGTGAAATAGATGATGGGAATTAAGGATTGCACTTGTTGTGATGAGCACTGCGTGATGTATGGAATTGTTTAAAGGAAAAAAAAGGAATTCTAATTGTTACATGTGATTAAAACTACTATAAATAGTAAGGATATCATCTAAGGTTGACTTAATGGAGTCACTAAAGCCCCTTGGAAATATTAGCCTCGTACCTTGTTTACAGGGTTCTCAGAAGCCTTAGCAGAACTAAAACTGCCCTTTTTCTTGAAGCCCTGTAAACTGAATATGAACAACTTGATATAAACTTTAGAGAAATTACCGTAATAGCTCATGTATGGATAATCTTCAAGTCAGTTACTATGTGGCCACTCAAAAAATCACCAGAGATACTCAGACTACAAACCAGGAATATCCATTAGATTGTAACTCCCTGTCTATTTTCACTCCACCTGAAGATGATTCGAGGCAGACATCTAAAAATATCAACTGGCTGCCTTCAGAACTCAGAAACAGGGTTTATAATTTGTTCCAATCATAAACCATTGCTTTTTCTTTGTTTCCACATAAAGGCCTTATTAAATGCTTGATTGCAAGCATAATATAGGCCTGTATTTGGGAGCCTACATCATTGCCTCCTAAAATGTGTTTAATGGAACCCACTATTCTAAGGACTAAGAGACTGGTTCAATGAAATGAAACAATCTACCAACTCAATATCTGGACTATAAATTTCTTGGAGAAGTTTCAAAGGTGGGCCTGTAAGGGAGCAAATGTTGCCATCCCAAAAGGTGTCTAATTGGCTTGTTGATTTTTTTAGGCTGATTATTTTTAAGAAACAGAATTTTTCTTTTGGTTTCACCCCTAACTGCCTAAAATAATTTAGATAGAAGACCTTTTCCAGGAAGGAAGCTATCACCATAAATAACTATAGTATAATATGAACTAGGTATGGCAGAAAGGGAGAAACCTAATAATGCCTGTTTAAGTTCTTTCTTCCTATGAATTGCCTTCCTTCCTTTAAAAAAAAATATTTATTTATTTTTGAGGGGTGGGGTGCAGAGAGAGAGGGAGACGCAGAATCCAAATCAGGCTCCAGGCTCCAAGCTGTCAACACAGAGCCCGATGCAGGGCTCAGACTCACAAACTGTTTTATCATGACCTGAGCCGAAGTCAGACATTTAACCCACCTAGCCACCCAAGCACATCCTCCTTCCTTCCCTTTGAGGCTTTAGACACCTACCACATTTTCATTAGTCAAGAATGACATATATAACTCCATTTTGCCAAACTGTTTTGGGGATCTCTCCTGTTTATGTAGATTCCCTGTATGTAATTAAATTTTATTTTCTCCTGTTAATTGGTCTCATATAAAATTAATTCTTAGACTAGCCAGGAGAACCTTAAAAGGTAAAGTAAAACCTTTCTTCCCCAACAATACTCTTTTCAATTAGTTCCTAAAAACAGGGGCATTGAGAGGATGTAATAAAAAATTACTAAAGTCAGATGCTGATAAAGAATGAATTTTGCATAAGATAAAATAAGTTTTCCCTCTGTTGTAGGAAAGAATTAAGCAGATGAAAGCCAACGTTTTTCACTATTCTTTCTTAATTCTTTCACTGGCATAAGAGAAAATTGGTGCACTATTCATTTCATCACCAACTGGGGTGTATATTTTGACCCTATAATTACAAAATGTTCAACCAAATGAGTTTATATATATCATTAGTCTGGGGTCTGTGTATGTGTGTGTATTTAATTTCAATTTGATAAAATTAATAATTATTAATTTTCCCAATGTTCTGAGAGATTAGAATCAGTCATATAGTAGGTACTTAGTTAATAATTATGAATATAATTAAAGATAAGAGAATAATGATTTAAAAAAATATAATCAGTGTGTTGGATATAATGATATAACATGTATATTTGTATGAAGATTACTTAAACATGTATCTTCCCAGAAGGAAACGCAGATTAATTAAATGTAAACATACATTTCAGACTTGGATTTGTGCTAAAAATATGCTTGAGAATATGTGTGGGAAGGAAAATGTGGGTAAAATTTTGTATTGCTTTGTTCGCTTTGTTTTACTTGGTCATTTTTTTATATCTCGCAGGTATAATTTTCCTTTAAATTATAATTTACACTATTAAATTCATATACATGAATTTATTTTATTAACAATTATTATATAAAAATACTGCAGTTCAAGACTGCTCTAGACCACATGGCTATGAATTTTACTTTTTACAACATGTTCTTTTAAAACCTGCTAAAAAATAATGACCTTTTGTTTCTCCTCCATATTACCTTTCAGGGTGTGTTTACCATTAATCTGTACCCAATTAACACTTCATACTAATTCCTCAGGCATTCATGAGCAGGGAATTATAAGGACTAATTCCCCTGAAAGTCAGAGAGAAACAGTGAGTCATTGGGAATTAAAAGAACTATTATTTGATTTTTCTTTAAATGTTAAATAGGTTTTAAAGAAGCATTTATCAACAGGTAGTATGAGAAGCAAACCCTTTAATATGGATAATGAAGAACACTGGCAACTAAAACTTGCTGCACATAGAACTGCCTTGAGCAACCATATAATTCATCATCTAAACTTTATCCTTTTGAAAGGGTGCTATTAATTACAATGAGCCCATATGTGTGACCTGTGTCTGTGACAGGCAGATAGGATGTGTGATCATCTCAGTACTGCCTACTGAGAAGTTTTCAATGTATATCAATACAAAGGTAACAGCTTGGCTATTATGGCAATTTCTCAAAGGCAACAAGTAACATGGTGTCAGCCGTCTCTACACTCAGACGGCTCCTTAAAATTTTAAATAATAATTCAAATTTTAAATAATAATTAAAAATAGATGCTTTGAAAATCACTGGACAATTGGTATGGTAACATCTTGTTACTTTTTAAATGGACATTTACTTTATATTTAAAGCCAGAAAGAAAGAAGTCTGAGAAATAAAATGAGCTATTAATAATTTCCTTCAGAGTAAGAAATATTCTGAATGTGTTCTGACAAAAAGGAAACAGAATACAATTCATTAAAATATTATCTACATTATAGAAGTTATTTCATGTTTCTTAATCCTATTAAAATAGCTTTAAAGAAAAAAAAACGTAAAATAAAATAGCTTGAAAGAATAAAATATAGGAGATAAACCTTAACCATAATTTTAGCATGTGACACAAAATAACATTTTTGTCAATGGAATTCTGCTGGAAATATCACTTTCTTTAAAAAAAAAATTTTACAATTTAAATATATTCTAAATAGCTTTAAATGGTTATTATATCTAACCTACTTGTTTCATATTATTGCTCTCTAAAGAAGCAAAATATTAGACCTATTATATGGCTCTGCATCATGTATTTACCTTTAAATTAAATAATATTGAAAATTAGTGGGGATTCTGGCATGAAGTTCATGTCACACTCAAAATAACTGATGATAGTTTAATGAAGGGACTATTTTCCAAGGTGTGGCCAAGGGCCAAAAAGAGCAAGGAAATTTACCACTCCTGTAACTGAGCTGACAAGAGGAAGAATTGATGGCTGGCACCCAGAGGTAATATTTTTACCAGTACGAAGTGTTCTTCCTACAATCTCTCACTGACCAGGACCATAAGACTGCAGAGTACTATGAGGGTCCTTAGTGAATTACCCTGCATTCTTGATATGACTTATACATAGAATCTAAGGAAAACAAACTTAGAGAAACAAAGAATAGAATGATGGTTGCCAGGGGCTGGGGAGTGGAAGGAAATGGAGAAATACTGGTGAAAGGTTACAAACTTTGGTTATAAGAAAAATAAGTTCTGGGGATCTATTGTACAGTATGGTGATTATAATTAACAATACTGTATCATGTTCTTGAAAGTTGCTAAGGAGATCTTATATGCTATTATCACACACGCACACGTGCGCGCACACACACACACAAGATAATTATGTGAGGTGATGGAGGTAACTAACCATATTGTGGCAATCATTTTGCAATATACAAATATACCAAACTGTCACATTGTCCACTTTAAACTAACACAATGTTAAATGTCAATTACATCTCAATAAAGCTAGGGGGAGGGGCTCCTTGTAGGTATTCTGTAGCAACAATTGGGATTTACTACATTGGCCAATAATGTACCCTCATTCTTCCAGAGGATCACAAAGTGATGAAGCAGAGTCACATTTAATGTTCCACTTTTGCTATCTTGACATCTTAATAATCTTAGCTTTGAACATGTATTTTGTATGAGAAATCTGTTGGGACATTTGAATACGCATATGAGCAGAGGAGATATGTGTACTATGCATTTTCACCACTGTTTCTTATCTCTTAGTCTGCATATAGTATTTTCAATACCGCATAAGCACAGAATTCTGTTAGATCACTATGTGAGGGAGTCCAATGAGATGCAAAGCAAGTCCAAGGACAACATGCTGTCTCTACAGCTTGCCATGCTCTGCACTGAAACAGAACTTGCTTCAAATGTAGAAAGAAGGCAATGGAGTTATACAAAACTAAAAGACCAAGGAACCCTATCATATCTTTTGTCACTCATGTTACTTCTATGTATTCACTATACATTTATTTTGGAAATGGTGACAGAGTGAAAAAAAAAAAAAGCAACCACAGATCCTTTGCCTTTCAGTTTTTCCTTACTCATTAGGTAAGCCAAAAGTAGAGTGTTGACAGAATGTGCACATATCAAAAAGTAAAAGAAAAACAATTAAATTAGTTTTATGCAGCATTTCCACTCTTCTGGTCAGACCAAAATACATACTCAGGTACAGCTATGAAAAACAAAGTGTGTACTTTTTATGATTCTGAATATGAGTTTAATATTTTTATATTTGCATTTAAAATTGTCATTACACAATATAAAATGAACATTAAAATCCATTTGCTAATAATTTATTTTAGTTTTAAAACCTACGATGATATTAAATAACAAATAAAAACCTATCACAAGTTGACCGAGACTGTGAAAGAAAAAATGCTTTATATTTTAGTACTACTAAAGGTCCTTCTTCCTACTTTTGAATATTTTCATTTTGCTTTGGGGTCCACAAATAGCAATTCCCTTTTTCCTATTGCAATAGGAAAAACAATTCTATTGCAATCTTGCCCTTGAACATCTCCAGCCTACTGAAGAGTTTTGCAAGCTCTGATGCTCTCCCTTCATAACATATTTTTAATTAACTTTGTGAAGGATAGGGTTGAGAATTATATGATTATATTGTGCATAAACATAAGTTCCAGCATTCTTAACACCCTAGCCAAGGTTGGCTAGGGTGTGAATACCCAACGGTCTTAACACCCAACCCTAACCTTGGATTCCTTCAAGAACATTTCAAAGAAACGCAGGTTTTGCAGCCTCGTTGACTATATGTAACTTTAAGAGAAGGCTTCAATTAGCTAACACAACTGACTAATTACACAACTCAATTATGATGAAACCAACACATCGAAACCAGAGTTCTGGATGTGGGACATCCATTAATAAATTCAATCTAATCAAGCTTTACATTTCATTCTCTTTTGGACTACAACATTTCCACATACTTATATGCTTCCCACTCTTGCTGATACAAATTAGCCATTCTTTCCTGTGTCAGCTGACTCCTCCCTGTGCAGAATTATACTAGGGTTTCTGTTTTGAGATCAATCTCTCCTATTGGCTCTAGAGGAATAGGAGGTGGGGTGTGGGGAGTAGTGACCTGAGGATAAAGGCATGTCTGTGTAACTCAAATTATAGTCATTATTTTACACAGAGGAAGGTTGAGTCTTTCATTAGGAAGGGAAGCTGAATTTGGTCAGACAGCTTCAGGAGGATTTATAAGTTCACATTTCTACCTTTGTTTTTGTTTGCCCAAACATCTCTATGTATCAGGGTTCCTCTCCTTTCCCACATCTTCCCTTAACTTAGTATATCAAGCAGGAATATAGACTTTTTAATATGATGCTCCTCATTGAGACTCTGATCTTGATTCTTAAACATCTTCCCTGCAATTCTGGAAGACAAGAAATTCTATCAAGCCTGGCATAGAGGTTTTCTGACTTTATACCAGTTGTGTTTTTAAGGGCACTTGGCATTTTACTTGTGTATACTCTCAAGGGTCTTTGAAACTAGCCACCCAAATCACAACCTTTGTAATCACTGACCTGATGTCACTCTTGCTGTAGATTAATAGTGCCCCATTACGTCCCTTTAAAAGTAAGTTACTTACATACTCAAAAATATGTTAACAAATGAGTATCAAAATTTCATTGTGAAGGTCTGGCCACTCCAAATACCAGTGAAATTTCCAGAATGATAAAAATAGCACACTCTGTATAAACTGCACACATACTATATAAATTAAAAGCTGATAAAGAAAAAAATAGAATAAAAATAACAGACTATTTCAAAAGAAGATACGAAAGGGTAAGTAAATTTACAGGAACAGATGTGACAATAAAAATAATTATCAAGGTAGTAGAATTCAATCCAATATATCATTAATTATATAAAAGTAAATGGATAAAACACTCCCAACTAAAAGTCAAAATTGTAAAAGTTATTAATAACAAAAAACAAGATGTTTCAAATGAGCCATCATAATTTATTTTTATCTCTTTTTAATTTTTTAATGTTTATTTATTTTTTGAGAGAGAGAGAGAGAGAGAGAGAGAGAGAGAGTGGGAGAAGGGGAGACACAGACTCTGAAGCAGGCTCCAGGTTCCAAGTTGTCAGCACAGAGCCTGATGCAGGGCTCAAACCCACAAACAGTGAGATCATGGCCTGAGCCAAAGTGGGATGCTTAACTGACTAAGCCACCTAGGCACCCCTTTTTTTCTTTCAAAATCTATATTCTTTTCTAAAATTATGTTCACTAAAAATTTAACCTTGCCAAACTAAAAACCTATTAAAATATTGAGTTCTATGAATTCATAAGTATAGATAATTGCTATGAAATATTTAAAGCATTTTAAATGTGCCTGGGTGGCTTAGTCAATTAAGAAGCAAACTCAGTTTCCACTTAGGTCATGATCTCACGGTTGCTGGGATGCAGCCCAGAGTCAGGCTCTGCACTGATAGCAAGAAGTCTGCTTGGGATTCTCTCTCCCTCTCTCTGTCCCTCCCCCACTCACACACTCTCATTGTGCACGCTCACGCATGTTTTATCTAAAGAAATAAAGGGGTGCCTGGGTGGGCTCAGCTGGTTAAGCATCTGACTCTTGGTTTTGTCTCAGGTCATAATCTCACAGTTTTGTGAGTTTGAGCCCCATGTTGGGCTCTGCACTGGCAGCCAAGAACCTCCTTGGGTTTCTGTCTCTCTCTCTCTCTTTTGGTGTCTCTCCCCTACTTGTGCTGTCTCTGTCTCTCTCAAAATAAATAAGTAAACTTTAAAAATAAGTAAGTACATAAATAAACTTAAAAAATAAAATATTTTACATTATCATGCTTTAATACACAAATACTTTTTGAATGCTTTATTTATCTGTTTTTAACTCTGTAAAGTATATACAGATAGATTATTTACTACAGTTACCATTTGGCAGAAACAGAAAAAACCTTAATCAAGCTTTACAAATAATTCAGTTGGTATTATTCTAATTTTAATTTTTCAAAGAATGTTGAATGATAAAAGCAATCTGAAGTATAATAATATTTTTAATAATGGTAGTTACTATATCTTTTTAAAAGAGCTTTATATAGCTTTATAGAAAATGAATAAAATCATATTTTATAGTAGAAGCCAAATGGATAGAAATGGTGTAATTAAACAAATGGCTATGAATTAAGTAATTTTAAAAGAGAAAATCATATGCAAACCGTTTGGAAAGTCACTGCTAAATCACTTCATTTGAAAACACATTGTTGACAGCTTAAGAATGTTAGAGATTTGATATTAGAAGGCTTCTTGATCACAAGAGCAAAAAATATAAATTATAGAAAAAACTTTTTAAATACATTATAATATCTATATTCAACAACATGTATTTTCCAATGGAACACACAGAAAGCAGCTAGATATTCCTTAAATAGTAAGTAATTTGTTTGTAATTTTTATCAGTGATCTTTGATCACAAAATGTCCATGAGGAAACAAAACTGTTCTCTGATGAAAATGTAAGCAAAAGGTAGAAGACTATAAACTTTGGTGAACATGAGACACAAGAACAAGAACTTTAGTTTCTTTTCTAAACTACCTCGTATATGAGAACTGATTTCTCATCATCACCTAAAGTAACGCAGGAAAAAAATATATAGATCTAAGTGAGATATTAAAACTATATAATAATTAGATTTCAATGAATGTAATCCCTATGTTGATGCTTATATTTACCTTAGGACAAGATCACTCAGGCTGTCTTCTCTGTGTATTTGATAGCTCTCTTTCATCGAGGTAAGCCAAATTTCTTCTACTATGTGCTAAGACTGGAAGAGAATTGTATTATGAACTTAACAATAGTAGGACACAATGAAAGGCAAGATTAGCTCAGAGACTGATATGTTAGGTTAAGTACCTCCTACTTCCCTATGTCACTAAATATTCTGCAGCTTTAATTTTTAACCTGGACTTTAGCATAGAAGGGGTGGGAATCACATTGAATTCGTCCTCCACTGAACACTTCCCTCACACTTTCCAATCCCCTGGTTTGTGTAATTTGTCACTTGATTGCTGAATCTCTTACAATCTTTAAGCACCTTTAAATGAAAAGACTGTCCACACCTTTTGCCTACCATCTTCCTTTCCTGCTAACTTCTCAGTGTACATGTACTAAGCACACATGTATTTGCCACAAGGACTGTTCTAGTCATTGTGCCAAATATTTTGCTTTGATCATCTTATTAAATCCTTATGGCACTTACATGAATTAGGTATGATTAACATGCCCATTTTATAGAGAAGGAACACGAGACCTTGAAGCAATTTAAGAAATTTACCAGAGGAAACAGGAAGAGCTTACTTAATACTAAAGTTCAAAAAAGATGGATAGAGTTCATTTTCTGATTAAGCTTTTTTTTTGTTCTCTGAGGAAAAAATTATGATTTCACAACTTCTTTGTACATCTGTTCGTTTATCTGTTCAAAATTCTATTCCATGCTTTCATTGGTGTTGATGAGAAGAAACAAGGGATAAGATCTGTCAGTAAAAACCCAGTGGGGTTTTCAGTTTAAGCCTGCCTGACATTCGAAAGGAGCAAAGGTTACCAATTGCCTCTCCTATCATAATTCACACTGAGATACTTACTACTAGCCTCACCCAAGACTGAACTCTAGGGAGTTTACAGTTCATAGGAAAATATTCTCTCCTAATGATTCATGTCTCGAATTGAGTAGAAAAGTAATAATGAGGGAATTAACGCAAACCACCTTGTCCAGTTTTAGAAAGAAGATTCACAAGGAAATAACATAAAAAAATTGCTTTCTCAATAATCTGAACAGATTTTGCTTTAAAAACAGTTATTAAAAACCTAACATACTGGAGCCAATAAATTCTATGAAGATTATTTGCTGTGGACTTCTGAAGAATCAGTAGCTTTTGTTTGTAAAACTGCTGAAAAGAGGTCTGGGAATTTATATTTAATAAAAAGCAAATTATTGTGGACAACCAGTAGTTTTAGTATAAAAAAGAAGATAAGGGTGCCTGGGTGGCTCAGTCGGTTAAGTGTCCAACTCCTGATTTCAGCTCAGGTCATGTCCTCATGGTTCTTAAGTTTCAGCCCTGCACTGGGCTCTGAACCGACAGTACAGAGCCTGCTTGAGAGTCTCTCTTTCTCCCTCTGCTCCTGCCCCACCAAAATAAATAAATAACCATTAAGAAAGAAAGAAAGAAAGAAAGAAAGAAAGAAAGAAAGAAAGAAAGAAAGAAAATAAAAATTATGCAAAAACATTGTTGTAATTTTGAAGATGAAATGTCAGGGTCAGATCAAAATGTAAATTTATACATTTATATTTATATACATTTTCTGGTTCAGTCTCTTAAGGGACTCTAGAAGCCATAATGCTTTAGTAGCAATGTATATGTTTACTTTCCAGATTTAAGCCTATAATTTTCATTTGATCTTAAATCCTCCTACTTGGAGGAATACCTGATTCTAGGTCTGGTGGAGGGAAGTTATATAATATGATTCTGAACCATCCCGTTGTACAAGAAAATAAAGAAATAAATGGGAATTGTATGAAAAGACCAGAGAAGACAGATTAAAGCTGGGTCCACAGAAAAGAGTGAGTTAAGTTGAACAGCACATAGAAGAAAGACAGTTATTGAACAGAAACACTTTTCATACGTAAAATTCCATTAGTCCATAAAATATTCAAAATAGTAAACACATAAAAAGCCTATTTGCCACAATTTTTAGTAACTATAACATGAACTACCTACTTTCAAAAATTATAGTTAAAAGGAAAGAATTGAGCATTAACCCTATTTCACAGTAGAAAATGTACAGTCCTACTTAATCAGAGAATTTTTTTTTAATTATTTGCCCACACTTTCATAAAAGTTTATTTATTTTTGAGAGAGAGAGAGAGAAAGAGAGAGAGAAAGAGAGAGAGAGGGCTTGTGCATGTGTGAGCAGGGGCAGAGAGAGAGGGAGAGAGAATCAAAAGTAAGTAGCCTCTACACTGTTCCCATGGAGCTCGAAGCAGGGCTAGAAATCACAAACCCATGAGATCATGACCTGAGCTAAAATCAAGAGTGAGCTCTTAATCAACTGAGCCATCCAGGTGCCCCAGAGAAGTATCTTTTTAACAGAAGAAGGATCACAATTAAATTTACAGAGAATGATAGAATTAGAAAATCACCATTTTGTACTCCCAAAGAAATAATTAATTCAGACAATCATCATCATTGGTCCTGAGCTAGTAGCTAAAAAATTGATGAGATTCCACGTATTTGTGTTTTGCCAAAGTATCACCCTATCGATTACTTGTTCACAACAGATGGGAGTGAATTTTCATTACCTTGTTTCAGTGATCAGTCTTACTATTATCCCTCAACCAGATGTTACACACCTCCTGACATCTTCCAATCTGAAGTTCATAGGACCAGCTCTGAAGGATGTTACCAAGAAATATTACACCTGAATCTATTCAGTCTCTTAGATCTAACTTATTAGTTACAGTAATTCCAATAATCAATGAAAAATTCATGTAAAAATTTTCAAATTAGGTGGGGCATTCTAGGAGCTCTTTAACAAGTAAGTACCATAGACGAAATAAAGGGTTTGTATGAGTGTGTGCGTGTGCGTGTGCGTGTGCGTGTGTGTGTGTGTGTGTGTTTGGCCATGTGTGTTTATTTGTACGGGTGTTGTCTTTTAAACTGAAGTGAGATAAAAGGCATACCAACCAAGTGAAATGCACGATTCTTGATGAACACTGATCCAATGTAACCAGCATAAAAGATATTTGGTGAACTTGGTAAATAAATGTGACAAGGGCCATATTTTAGACAATTAGGTAATTACTTCTTTGGTTAGGTCTGATGACATAGTGGTTATGTTAGGAAAATGACCTTATTTTGTACAGATGCCAACTGAGTTATTTATGTCTGATACAATATTTTTTACAGTTTTAACCAATTTTAAACACGGTAGCCAAAGCATAGATGGATCAAATGTACTAAAATTAATTATTAACAGTTGCTAAATCTTACTGAAGGGAATATGGGTACTCTTTGGTTTTGTGTTACGTCCTCAATATGCATTATGAAAAACAAAAAAGCTCATTAACCAAACAAAATTTGCACTATAGTCAAGTTGGCAGCTATTTATGCCTCAGTATTAAATTGAAATTAAAATCTGGTTACTCATTATATTTTTATATGATAGTGTAAGATCAAGATTACCCTAAATTATACTAATAAAGCCAAATTTGTGGAAATGACTACCTAATGATAAACTCAGAAACCTTGCTGATTGTGCTAAGGTATCCTACTCACAACTTCACCACTAGGAAAAAGCAAGAGTTCCTATAAACATGCTAATTACCTGTTTCTGAGTGTAAGAGTAGAATATATACATTTTTCTGGCTTTCTAAGTAACCAAAGATCATTCATAAATCAATTTAATACTGTGTCACCTTGAAAGGCCAATATGTTGCCTTTGAATAAGTAAGCTTGTGAACTAGAGAAGGACATTATCAGACAGAGTATGGTCTGTAAGCAGAAATGTTAGAATCCTTATTCTGTTATTGATGCCTCTCTAAGGATAGTTTTGCCTCTGTAAAGAGGAACCAGCTTTGGGTACGTACTGTGGAAGAGACAGAGAGTGCCAAATGGAAAAACAGCACAAGAATGCATGGTACAAAAGAAGGCAAGCAAAACAAAAATAAAAACAAATCTTTCCTATGACACAGTACTGCTGCAGTCAGCTCTTTATTCCATATCTATATACAGTTCCAACCCCCCAGAATGTTTCCTAAGAACAATATTTTGTCTTTGAAAGATGAATGCTGAAACTCTAGTATTTTTCTTGACCCTTAATTGGCTTTAGCTTACTTACATCTTATAGTTACCCGGGTCTGAATATATATTGCATTTTGAAAAACCTTGAAATATGAGGGGGAAAAATGAATTCTGGCATGTCACCCAAACTGGCAGCTCCAAATTCAGAATTATTCAGCTTAATATATTATTTCTTGTCAAACACATTTGAAGGCTTAGGAAACACCTTCAATTTGTCTTTTTAATTCTCTAATACCATTTTCACCCTGTCTGTAATCCATACTACTGGAATTGTTCCTCAGGGAATCTGACAATCTTAACAGGTAAATATATAATTATAGCCAGGGTAAAAAGCAGAAGATTTTATAACTGCTTATAAATTGATTTATTTTTAATGTCAGATCTGAGGCACTAGCAGTTCCGTAGAATTTACAGATTAAGTGTTAAGAGTGTTGACATTTTTGAGCACATTCCAGTATTCTTATTCATTCATCCTGAGTGATTATAGGGTCTTACAAAAAGTCATAAAGGTTCCTTGCTTGGGCGAAAGATAACCTTCTCTTATTCTGTATATTACCACCCATAATGACAGCTTTATCTGATAATGTTTATTTTACAGAAAGATGTTCACACATTAGAATGCATTTGTATGTATGAGTATTTCATCACTTAGAAATTGTGCTGGCTTTTAAAATTGGTAAAAAAAAAATAGAAACCAATTACTTTATTGTAACTTTTTACCATGCATCTAATACGTTCTCAGAACTGAGAGCCACTGCAGTTGATGCAAAAGTGGTATTGCATGCAGGATTTGAGGGCTAAGACTAACTTTGAGGGACTCAAGCAGAGACTCCCCTGTGTTTCCCAGGTTTCTGTTCATTTTTAAGAAGGTTTAGGAAATAACATAATAAGGGCCAAGAATGTCTGCCTTCAAAATCCTGGCAATACTATTAAGAGACATAACCTTGTACTTCATCAAAGAGGAAGGTTCTCTTGACTCTTGCAAAGAATTAGGTAGGTTTGTAATGCTGGGTAATTATGAGTATGTAGTCCCAGCAAAATTTCTCATCTTCAAATAATATGGATACAAATAATATGTACATTCCTGATTGAGATTAAAAAGAAGGTTTAGCCAAAAGAAAAGCAAACTCTGAAATGAAAAAGTCAATAGAGAAATATACGAGATGTAAAACTAAGAAAATAAATGAAATTCCAGGTTAGTGGACAGGATATCTCAACAAAGAAATTTGAAAGTCTAAGTGTTACATGGATGCAATGATTAAAACAGACCATAAAACTTGGGACCTTATTGCCTGGGGGGAAACAGACACTTGAAAATGTAATTTCAACAGAAGGTATAAAATGCAACAACACAGCCAAACATAGCAATTATAGAAATTAAAAGTAGGGCATCTAAACATTTTTGGGAGAAATGAAGTGAGGAGTAAGCTGATTCTTAGAAGGCAAGTAGAGGTGATCCATGTTTACAAAGGATGAAAAGAAAATTCAAGAATTATCGTTACCAAAGTCAGAGGCATCAAAGAATATATCTTCTGGAAACTACCAATAATTTTATACTGAAGAACTATAAATTATACAGGGGAAATGGTAATAAGACTTAGAATATGGCTACATTTCTGATCTTGAAAGGAATGGTTATTTTAAGAAGTTTAAACTATCCTCTATGAAATAGGAGATATTAAAGCACTATGGACACTGGGTCACTCTGCCCAAAGTTGGAGAATATAAACTACAGGAGGACAGGGGCACCTGGGTGGCTCAGTCAGTTAAGCGTTCAACTTCGGCAGAGGTCGGGATCTCACAGTTCATGAGTTCAAGCCCCATGTCGGGTTCTGTGCTGATAGCTCAGAGCCTAAGTCTTGCTTCAGATTGTGTGTTTCCCTCTCTCTGCGCCCCTCCTTTGCTCACACTCTTTCTCTAAAAAATAAATAAACATTAAAAAAAATTCAAAAAAAATAAACTATAGGAGCACAAAACTGGGTTTATAAAGAATAATTAATGATTATTGTATTGAAGGCAAGAGATGACAATGTCAAAGCTAAGGCATTAAAGGCAAAATGAGTTTCAAGAGGCTGTGTGTGTGTGTGTGTGTGTGTGTGTGTGTGTGTGCATGGAAAAGATAACACAGAGTATCTTCATGGAGATATATATATATTCACATAACATGCAATTAGCTATTTTACAGTATACAATTTAGCGTTTCGCGATGTCAGTAGGTAGCTCTAAGTTTTACCCTATGTAAACATCTTGTGTCATTAAGTGATCACTTCTCATTCCTGCCTTCTCCCATCCCAATAACCTATAATCTGTTTTCTGTTTCTATGAATTTGCCTATTCTAAAAATGTCATATCAGAATTCATACAATATGTGACTTTTTCGGTCTGGCTTCTCTCACTTAGCATAATATTTTCAAGGTTCATCCAAGCTGTAGTACATATTCACAGTTTGCTCCTTTTTATGTCTAAATAATAGTCCATTGTACGTATATACCAAAATTCCCTTATCTGTGTATTGATGGACATACAGGTTGTTTTGACTTTTCATTATTATTAATAACGCCGCAACAAATATTTGTGTAACAATATGTTTGCATTTCTCTTGGATATATACCTAGGAGTGGAATTATTGGGTCATATGGTAATAATTCCATGTTTAACTCTTTGAAGAACCACCAAATTAAGTATCTTCTCTAGTGGCTACACCTTTTATATTCCTACTAGCAATGTACAAGGGTCCCAAGTTCTTCACATCCACACCATGTTTCGTCCATTGTTTAAAATTAAAGCCAACATAGTGGGTGTGGAGTGATATCTCATCATGGTTTTTTGCATTTTTTGATGTTTATTTATTTTCAGAGGAGAGAGCATGCATGGACAAGCAGAGGAGGGGCAAAGAGAGAGACAGAAAGAGAGAGAATCCCAAGCAGTCTCCATGCTGTCAGTGCAGAGCCCATGAAGGGCTCGATCCCACAAACCATTAGATCATGACCTGAGCTGAAATCAATAGGCGGGTGCTTAACTGACTGAGCCACCCAGGTGCCCCTAGATTTGCATTTTTTTTTCAACGTTTTTTATTTATTTTTGGGACAGAGAGAGACAGAGCATGAACGGGGGAGGGGCAGAGAGAGAGGGAGACACAGAATCGGAAACAGGCTCCAGGCTCCGAGCCATCAGCCCAGAGCCTGACGCGGGGCTCGAACTCACGGACCGTGAGATCGTGACCTGGCTGAAGTCGGACACTTAACCGACTGCGCCACCCAGGCGCCCCTAGATTTGAATTTTTAAATGACCAATGATGTCGAACATCTTTCATGTTCTGACTGTCCATTTTCAGTACATATGCATTACTTATATAAGTATATATTATATTTTTGGAGAACATGTCTATTTAACACTTTTCCTCATTTTTGATTGTGTTATCTTTTTTTATTGGGTTATAAATGTTTATTATGTATCCTGGATATTAAATTGTTGTCAGGTATGATTTGAAGACATTTTCAGCAATTATCTAGGTTGTCTCTCCACATTCTTCATAATGTTCATTGACATACAAATGTTTTTAATTTGAATGAAGTCCAATTATCTAGTTTTGTTGTTGCTGTTGCTTATGCTTTTAGTATCAAAACTAAGAATCCATTTCCAGTCTTAAATTCTGAATAGTTGCCTCTATATTTTCTTCTAACAGCTTTATGGTTTTAGCTCTTACATTTAAGTCATTTGTCTATTTCATGTTAATTTTTGTATATGGAGTGAGACTGGGTTAATATCTGGAGTCTCAACTCAAGGACACCAGTCTTTATGTCTCTCTTTATGCCAGTACTATACTGTTTTAATTACTATAGCTTTGTAGTAAGTTTTAAAATTGGTGTGAGTCCTACCTTGGTTTTATTTTTTCTTTTCTTTTTTTTTTATTTTTTTTAATGTTTATTTTTGAGAGAGAGAGATAAAGTGTGAGTGTCGGGGGGGGGGGGGCAGAGAGAGAGGGAGACACAGAATTTGAAGCAGGCTCCAGGCACTGAGCTGTCAGCACAGAGCCCCATGCAGGGCCTGAACTCATGGACCGTGAGATTGTAACCTGAGCTGAAGTCAGACACTTAACCAACTGAGCCACCCAGGCACCCCGGTTCTATTTTTCAATATTGTTTTGAATATTTACAGTCTCTTGCAATTCCATTTGATTTTAAGTATAAACTTTTCCATTTTTGCAAAAGATGTCATTGGAGTTTAGACAGAGATGAATCCATAGATCTCTTTGGTGAGATCTGTATTTTAATATTAAATCTTTGGGGCATCTGTATTTTAATATTAAATCTTTCAAATGCATGAATATGAGTGTCTTTCCACTTATTTGGGTTTTCTTTAATGTCTTCGGAATGCTTTGTAGTTTTCAGCATACAAATCATTCACCTACCTGATCAGATTTATCCCTAGGTATTTTATTCTTCTGGATATTATCGTTAAGTAAAAATGCTTCCTTAATTTCCTTTTTGGATTATTCATTGCTGGTACATAGAAACACATCCAGCTTTTATGTGAACAGAGCTTTTAAAGACGTATATTTAAAGAACCTATTAGTTGGTAACATGGGGCTAAGTTTTAAGGAATATCTCTAGCCTTACCAGAGAGCAGGAGGCTGCTGAGCGGTTACCTCCCGCGCACACATGGTCCAGAGCCCTCTCGCTGCCTTGCACCTGGCCTGGCCTCGAAGGATAGGCTCCACTGCAAAGTGATTTTCAGGGAGACACAAGTCGAGGAGTTCAGGAGCACTGAGGATTGCGTCATAGGTGGTGTGAGCCAACCTCCTCATGGAAAGTCGAGGAAGAGGGACTGACAGCAACAGGACGCCCAAGTATTTGTCTACCCGGGAAGTCCCCGCCAGCACCCGTAGAACTGCCCAAGATCGCGCGAGATTGGGCTTCTGGGAAGTGTAGTCCTGGCTGCGGTGCCTAGGGCGTGACTCCACAAACCTTGGAGCTCTCCTGGAGGCTCAGCGCGTCCCAAGCCCATCCTTATCCTGACCCTCCATCAGGCTTTCACTTTGCTCACATCCCTGGAGTCGCACACCATATCTGTGGGCTGGAACTTTTCCCTGTTTTTTTTGTTTGTTTGTTTGTTGTTTGTTTTGTTATTTTGTTTTAACTTAGGAAAAAATAACAGTTATTGAATACTTTATATAAATGTATTCTCACAACAGTAGTGAGAACATTAACCCAATTAGCAGACGAGAATAATCAGGGCCAAAGACACAGAGCTAGTAAAAGACAAGCCTTCGATATAAATTCAGACCTGCCCAACTCAAACTCTCTATTGTACCATGTGGCACATTTGATTTTACCTTTGTTTAACTCTGAACTTTGTTTTATTCCATAAATATATGCCATTGATCTCAGGCAGCTATATGTAGATGATTGAACACAAATTAGCTAAGGGTGGGGGAGGGGTTGGTGTATGTATTATGAGGGAGCTGGATAGTGAGACCTTGAGAATTAAGTCGAAATCTATGTGATCAAGGGTATATTTTATACTGTGTACAGTGAAGAGGCATGAAAAAATTTAGACAGAGCAATTAAATAATATATTTGAACTTTTAAAAATCACTCCAGGGGCACCTGGGTGGCTCAGTCAGTTCAGCGCCCAACTTCTGCTCAGGTCATGATCTCATGGTCGGTAAACCCCCATTGGGCTCTGTGCTGGCAGCTAGAGCCTGGAGCCTACTTTGGATTCTGTGTCTCCCTCTCTCCTTTTGCTCCTCCCCTGCTCGTACTCTGTCTCTGTCTCTGTCTCTGTCTCTCAAAAATAAATAAACATTAAATTTTTTAAACGAAGAAAATCACCCCAGTAGCAAATAGAAGGAACTGTATTAAATGACAGCAAAACTGCAGAAACAGCACAGTTAGGAGGCTCTTGTTTTCAGGCAGAGGGAGAAGAATGTTGGCATGCACTAGGTATCAGTGGTGTCAATGAATGTTTCTGAGAGGCTGCACTTACATACATGATGAAGGATAAAGGGGAGAAGAGCATCATGGATGGCATCCAGCAAATTTACTTGGTTCACGCAGGGGACAAAGTTGTTTGCTTGACTGAAATACAGCAGGAAGAGAATTCTGTTCATGTTTTGCCTAAAGCCTGGGGGAAAACATAATGTGTTTCTTGGATTAGACAGTCTGTGGCATTGGGTCTGAATCTGGCTTGAGAAATCCAGAAAAGCAAGCAAAGGCCTGAGCAGTTTGTTGGCATCCAGAAAAGCCAGGCAGCAGCTGCAGCGTGTCTCAGGAATCATAAGGTCAAGGGGCAGAGAGTGTTACCAGAGAGAGAGGTGGGCCAGCTGGGGTAAAGGATCATAGTGGGGTACACCCATTAGGAACACCCATTAGGAAAGTCTGCAGGGTGAAGAGCGAGAGCATGAGGACCCTGAGGGATTCCCAGGACAGAGGACAAAAATTGCAGGCAAGAACCTTTCTGATAAAGGCTGGCAGTGCTGGTCAGCAGACTGAGTTTGGAGAGCAGGATAACCCAATCGCACCCCTTTTTCCGCTTGGAAAGCAGCCTGCAGCATTTGCAGACTTCCAGTCAGAAGCAGCCTGAACGGGGAGAAGCAAGAACATTAACCTAAATATGGTGCTTTGAAAAAAATCTTGTGTCCTGTCCCATTATTAAACTGACATGTTGATTATGACATAAATCATAGGACCATCTCTCACTTAAGAATTAACCAAGTATGGATACTGGAGTTTTCAGCAAGGCAGAGATTACTCTAACTGGGTAAGGTCAAAAGAAAGAGAGAGAGAAAGACTCGAACTGAACTTTGATCAAAATTTTTATCAGTGCATTTTTTTAAAATATAATTTGACAAATTGGTTTCCATACAACACCCAATGCTCATCCCAATAAGTGCCTTCCTCAATGTCCATCACCCACTTTCCCCTCTGCCCCACCCCCCATCAACCCTCAGTTTGTTCTCAGTATCCAAGAGTCTCTCTCTTATGGTTTGTCTCCCTCCCTCTCTGTAACTTTTTTTTCCCCTTCCCCTCCCCAATGGTCTTCTGTTAAGTTTCTCAAGATCCACCTGTGAGTGAAAACATATGGTATCTGTCTATCTCTGACTGACTTATTTCACTTGGCATAATGCCTTCTGGCCATTTGCAGCAACATGAATGGAACTGATCAGTGCATTTTCAACATGTCTGTTAACAACCATATTGCCCTTAGTCAGCTCTGCATCTTAACCTTTCAATATGCTTCAGATGTATATGAGGCCCTCTTTGGTTCCTAAAATGCACCAAACTCTTTCCTAACACGGGATGTTCACATATACTGTTTCCTTGGCCAGGAATGCTCTTTCCCTGGTCTCCTACATGGTTGGCAATTCAGTATCACAGAGCTTGGATCTTTGGAATATCTTTTCTTAGCTCCTGTCACATAGATCAATGGACAGATGCAGAAAAAGATGGAAAGAGAAAGAGAAAGACTACTTACAGCCTCATTCATTTTCATGTAGCATGTCACATTTTGTAATTTCATGTTTGTCTCTGTTTGCTGTATATCTTCTCTGGTAGACTGTAAGACTCATGAGGCAGGAGTTTTGTCCTTTTCACATACATTTTACACTTAGCATTAAGCTTAGTATGGTCACTCATTAGATATTTGTGGGATGAGAAAATAAATGTACTGGGAGGTATGCTGAATCACTATAATATTTAAAAACAAATGCCACTAAAGACAAATTGAATAAATTATAACACATAAATATACCACAATGTTAGATTAAAAACCATGTTTCAAATATTTCCCATGACTAGGGGAAACGTTCAACATGTAACAATGAAAAAAATGCAGAATATAGTAATATTATATATATATATATATATATATATATATATATATATATATACATATATATATATATATACATATACACACACACACAGTAAAATCAGTATTTTATATATAAAGCTGTTTCAGTAATACTGAGTAGGATGTGCTATATGGTATATTAAAAACTATTGTTTTAATTTAGATAACTATGAGATTGAGATAATGAAATTTTTAATGTTATAAAACTATGGTTTATAGAGATTAAATAATAATCCTAACATCATATTGCTAGGAATAGTAGTTTTGCAGAAAATATGAATCCATTTAAGGCTTAAAGGTCATGTTCTTTGTCAGTACACTACAAGGTTACATGTTACCAATGATTATCTCAGACTGGAAGAAGGTTATTTTTTTAACAAATTCCCTAAATTTTCCTTAATGGCTAAATATTACATTTTACTTCATAAGGAAATAAATGTTCTTTAAAAAAGAAAAAAGAAACCTAAATTTTGCTTTTAAAGATAAGGATACCATTAGTCTCAAGATTTTTCTTTTCCTCCTTGTGATGTTTGCACTTTTAAAATCTGTGAGCATTAACACTTACATTAGCTTAATTGTCCTACTTAATCATTTCAACATTAATTTCAAAAGACTTTAAGTCTTTTTCAGAATTACATTCAAAGTTAGCTAATCTATTTATCTTATTTCATTTCATTTCATTTCATTTTAGAGAGAGAGAGAGTGCAAGCAGGGTAGAGGCCAAGGGAGAGAGAAAATCTTAAGCAGCCTCCATGCTCACAGTACAGAGCCTAACGCAGGGCTTGATCCCATAACCCTGGTATCATGACTGGAGCCGAAATCAAGAGTCAGACAGACACTCAACCAATTAAGCCACCCAGGTGCCCCAATTTTATTTTTATTTTTTAAATTTTAGAAGTGTTTAGATGTAGAAGACTATTGGGAAGTTTATTATAGGAAGCATTGTGCTTATCCCAAAACTTTAAGAATTAGCAAATATCTACTTTTCCACATATTTGGAATATTTACCTTAAATGTCCAAGTTTATACATTTCAATTTTTATAAAAGTACATAATAAAGAATTGTAGATGGATATTAATATTAATAAGTAGGTTTGCCTGGTGCAGTATTATATGTTAACAATATCAAAACCGCTTTCTATGTATTTTATACATATATACATATGTATATATTCCATATATATGTGGAAATTCAGAATGAAGGAAAGAGAAATTGGCAAAGAAATATGTGTGTGGCTGTATGCAGCCCACCAAATATTATATATATATTTTTTATTAAATATGTATTATTTTATTTTATATACTCATATATTTTCAAAATAATTTATATATTAATTAAATGAATAAATCTATTCATTAAATATTTATGTATATACATCTTCTATATTTCTTATATGCTTATGTCATGTTTTATATTTTACAATGCACAGCGGATTCTCATCATTTATTGGTTCCATCCTCGTCAATTCACCTACTTGGTAAAATATATTTGCGACCCCCAAATCAAGATCACACTGCTTTCATGGTCATTTGAGGACATGCACAGACTGATTAAAAAATTGGAGTTGCCTGAGGCCTACATTCCTGGCTGAGGTTGAATAAGAGGACACTGCCGTCTTGTTTTATACACATGTGTCCTTTTCATGCTGTATTTAGTGCCACATTTTTTCACATTTGTGGGTTTTTTTTTCTCTTTTTGGTGGTTTTGCTACTTAAAATGGTCCCCACGTGTAATGTTAACGTGCTGTCTAGTGTGCCTGAGAACAACAAGGCTATTATGTGACTTACTGAGAAAAGACATGTGTTAGATAAGCTTTGCTCAGACACAGGTTAGAGTGCTTTCAGTGGTGTGCTCAGTGTTAATAAATCCACACTAGTATACATTCAGAAAAGAGGAAATTTTTCAATCTGTATGTGAGTTCACTCTAGAAAATGCTAAGGTAGTATCATAGCATGTGATAAAGCTATGGAAAAAAAAAATAGAAAAGCAGCTAGATCTTTGGCTTCATGAGATGACAACCAATAGCCCACTGAATAGCATTGTTGTGAGGGCAAAAGCCAAAGAGAGTTAGGGTCATGTTACCCAAGGACAAGAAAAGGTTAAACCCTTCCTGGTAGTGTTTTATGATAAACAAATACTACATAATATTAATTATTTGTAATAAATATATAGTAAATTAAGCAGAAGCACACATTAAACAAATTTATTTTGTTTAATTAACCAAATTAACCAAATTTGACTGGTTGACAAGAATGTTATAACCAGAGGCTTGTAGGAACCTAACCTTATATTTTTCCCAGGAGCAATGACTTAATACTGACTAATTCAGTGTGTGTGGCCACTTTATAGAATTTAACTGCTATAAATGAGGAGAACTGACTCTGTTTCTCTTTATGATATACATATATACATCTTTTATCTTTATGATATAAATACATCTCTTTATGATGTATTTAACTTCTTCTCTTAACATGGATAATACTTAGAAACAAGGAAATACTAGTTGCCCTAAACACATCTAGCACAAAGGACTTGCTTTCCAAAAACCATTCGTAATTAAGTGTACCGGAGAGTTGACGCAAGAAAATACAAGATGACTCTGGTGCATTTTGTTGTGCCAGGAAATTAGGAAATACTTAAAGAATCATGAGATCATGTGAAGTGAACACTGAAACCTATTAAAGGGGCATGCGCTTGTCAAATCTAGGGCAATATGAGCATTAAAATAAATTATAATATCAGATTACAACTCATTGAATAAAACAAGGATCTATATTTAATACTGATATAAATAATTGGAAAGACAGTAATGTCCTTCCTTAGGACACAGTTCCACTTAATAAATATAGAAGGATTGATGGACTAAAAAAAGAAAAATAAATAGATGCTAAACCTACTAAGTACAAGTTGGATAAGTAACAGAATACATGCAATAGTCTCAAATCATCTCTCAACAAAAGATTTACTATTGGAAAAGAAAACAATAACTTTACAAGGGTGAAATCTGGAGGATCCTTAGACCAACTGAATGATCCAATCTAACATCACTGTCGAGACAAACCTACATCAAACCCGTCCTGAGGAGATTCACCGAGGACACTATCCCTTCAGTGACACTGTTGCCAAAAATACATGACATACTTCTAATCGTGAAGAAACAGCAGAATAACCCAAAACTGTTCTGTAAAATAACTGACCTGTTCTCTTTAAAAAAGTCATGTTTAAGAAATACAAAGAAAGTTTGAGAGATTGTTTCTTACCAAAAAGACTAAAGAGTTATAGTAACTCAATGAAGGTGTGATTCTGGTTTGTATATTGAGCTAAAAAACTTGATGAAATTCACATATGGATTTTGGATTAGAAAATAGTGTTATATCATTACTAAATTGTCTGATTTTGATAACTATACTGTAGTTAGGCAAAAGAATGTTATTTTACTTAGGAAATATAGACCAAAAATTTTAACAGTAAAGGGATAAACTATTTCCATGTCTCTCCAAAAAGTTATAAAGTATATGTATAAGTATACAAATGTGTAATATATGCATCTATACAATATACGTCATATATATGATATATACATATGAGTGTTTATGTGTGTATACAAAATATTAAAGCAAATGAGACAAAATGTAAACAATTCATGACTCTGGATAAAGGGCGCATGGGATCCCTTGTACTACTCTTGGAAAATTTTCTGTAAGTTTAAAATTACATCATAGGAAAAAGATGGATTTTTATGAATGACATCACATTGTATTATCTCAAATTTTCCCCTCCTTAAAGAAAAAAAAACATTTTAAACAAACACACCACATAGTCTGAGTAATTTTTGAAAGATCTCATTATAATTTTTTTCAGATAATAGTTACCAAAAAAAAAAAAAAAAAAAACCAAAAACCTGTTTCTTTCCTCTTTAGAATCTAGTCAAAATGGGTAAAAAGGTAAAAATTGAAAGAAAGAAAATCCAGCACTTGCTGATGTGAATGACTTTTAATTTGGAATTCTTTATACATGTGTTAAGAGGATCTAGTTTACTGCCAATGAAAACTATTGCTAACGATGAACTTTCCTAAGAAAATGCCCATTTAAAATCCATTTATCACAACTCATATCATGTTAATATTTAACACTGTTTAATCTTTAGGCTTTATATATACTTCTTAGTAAAAAGTATTACATATCTTTCTCTTAGTTTAGCCATGTAATATTTACAAATGTAAAATATGTATTTGGGGAGAGAGTTGGTAAGTTTAAACTTGGTGAAAAACTGGTTAACTATTTAAAAATGATATAGTGACAAGAAAATTATGGGTGTGTACTAATTACCATTTCTTCAAATGCAGGTTGAGGGTTATTATGAAATATGTGTTAAGAACATTGTCTCTCAAGCCACATTACCACAGGAAACTCTCGTGTGGATGTTTACAAGTTGTGGGATACTTGGCAAACTTAGTTAACCTGTCAAGATCTCAGTTTTTTCATCTGTAAGGTATGAATAATAGTGATACCCACTTCACAGGATGGTTGTGATGAACACATACATTAATTTTTGAGCTATATTTCATATGAAGCATATCAAAACTGTTAATAAGAGCTAGCAATTGTTACTCTCAAAAGTAAAAAAATAACAATCTTTCAATTTGTTGAGATAAAAAAATGCATGTTAACTAAAAATATTTCCATGAATCTATACCTACCTGAGAGTAATTGAAAAGCAAAGGAGTTCATCAAAATAATGCAATGTAAATGAATAATTGTCACCCATTCTTATTTCTGGTGTGCAATTTCTATTATATTTCACATAATTGTCACCTATTCTAGGTCTAATTCACACTTTTCAATATTCTTCATATGTTTTTATTTTTATTGTCCTTCAACCAGTTCTTTGTCTGTCCTACCTTGGCCTACCTTCTGCCAGAGTCTGGTTTCTTCTACGTTCTGCAAAAGGTCCCTCATAGATGAAAGATCTTTAGAAGCAAATGCTACAGTGCTAATTTCTTAGGGCTTCATCTCCTAGATTTTGTCCTAAGTATTATTTTTTTAAGGTTATTTATTTACTTGGGGGGGGGGGGAGGGAGGGAGAATGAGCAGGGGAGGGGCAGAAGGAGAGGGAGAGAGAGAATCCCAAGCAGGTTCCTTGCTCAGTGTGGAGCCCAGCCCGATGCAGGCCTGGCTCAATTCCACAAACTATGAGATCATGACTTGAGCCAAAATCAGGAGTTGGGACGCTTAACTGACTGAGCCACCCAGGGCCCCGCGAAGTGTTCTTAAGATTATGCCTGAATAATTTTCACAACTATTATTTCCCAGTGATAGTGGAGGCAAAGAGCAGAGAGTTAAAGGCCTGAGTCCTCACAGGGCCTATGCATACAAGCTTCGTGACAGTTGAATGGAGAGAAACTCTGCCAGACAGTCCCTTGAGGGTGCTAATTAATGGGGTACTGTGCAGACAACTCACTCTCCCAACCATGTAGCCTGCTGCTTCTTACCAAGGTAATAATTCTTTGTGAGTGCTATATCTATTCACCACTCATCTCTTAGAAAATATATATTTGAGGAAGTACATGTTTCCATATTTGCAACTTATATGAATAAGGATAATATTGACAGCAATGCTTAAAATTATAAAAAAAAAAAAAACAAAAACATTTTTCTCTTCAGAATGATCGGCTGAAGATTTTACTCAAAAATTCGGGGAAAATGGTAAATATCATTGCATTGCTCCAGGCATGATTTTTTTTTTTTAACGTTTATTTGTTTTTGAGACAGAGAGAGACAGAGCATGAACGGGGGAGGGTCAGAGAGAGGGAGACACAGAATCCGAAACAGGCTCCAGGCTCTGAGCTGTCAGCACAGAGCCCGACGCGGGGCTCGAACTCACGGACCGTGAGATCATGACCTGAGCCGAAGTCGGACGCCTAACCAACTGAGCCACCCAGGCGCCCCCAGGCATGATTTTTAAAAAGCAAGAAAATGTTAAAAGAAAAACAATCAGGGGCACCAGGGTGGCTCAGTTGGTTGAAAATCCGACTTTGGCTCAGGTCATGATCTCACAGTTTGTGGGTTTCAGCCCCACGTTGGGCTTTGGGCTGACACTGGGGAGACTGCTTCTGATTCTCTGCTCCCTCTCTCTCTGGCCCTCCTACCCCACTTGAACTCTCTCTCTCTCTCTCTCTTTGTCTCTCTTAAAAATAAATAAACATTAAAAACATTTTAGGGAAAAAATCCCAGATTTGTAAACATCTTTGTGTGTATATTTACATATCAATTCACAATAAATTACTAACTACTATCAATATTAGTCAAAAGTAAACCACCAACTCATGTTTACTATCTTCATTAGATTATATATAAATATGTTTTTAAATAAACATGAGATGAATTGCATGAGTTGTTGAATGTTAGTAGGTAAGGCTTTAAGTATCTTGAATATTCCTTTAAGGAACAAGGTACAAAAAGATCTCTAAATGGTATGTTTACTCTCAATGAGTCCATTTTATTCTTTGTTTAATAAAGTTTGGAAGAATTTGATTATAATTAACAATGCATCCATTATGAAGTTATTAGAAGATAGTTACCTTACACAATCTCTTGAAAACATCTGTACTATTTCTCTGAATTCAATTCCATGGTAATCAATTATTACTAAAGTCATCTTATAGGTTTTTCTTTTTTTTAGGTTTATTTATTTTTTTTGGGGGGGGGGGGAGAGGGGTAGAGAGAGAGGGAAAAAGAGTATCCCAAGCAGACTCCACACTGTCAGCTCAGAGTCCCATGTGGACTCCATCTCACTAACAGTGAGATCATGACCTGCGCTGAAACCAAGAGTCTGAAGCCCAACCGACTGAGTCATCTAGGCACCCTATATGTTCTTCATTTTGAATCATGATTTGGTTTTCAGCTTCTGAAGTTTTGGCAAACAGGAATTTTACCTGTTAGAAATGCCAAACTTTGTAAAAGAAATAGTAGGAAAAACTTGATATACCATTCTCCAAAGTCTTTCATTTGCTACTGGTCGTAGCTTTTGGTGATGAACCATGAAACAGCATTCTTATAACACAAATCTTGCTGAAAAATACACTTTCACTTATTGTTTCATAAAAATATGGAATCAAGAAAAAGCAATTTTCTTCCTTTCCCAGATATACCTTTTTGTTTTTCTTTTTGGTTGAGAAAAAAGTTAAAATAGAAAGACAAGCTATTGATTTGGCAGACATTTTAAAACTTTGGATTTCAAATAAATAATAGTAAAGGAAATTTCAATTGCAAGAAGGAAATGTACAAATGCCTGTTCATCAAGGAAATTCTATAGTCAAGTACTTTAAACTTAAAAAAAAAATGCATGCCTATAATTTGAAGTCGATGCTTTCCTCAGTGGCCCTTTTCACGTTTTCTTAATTTCTGTCCATTAAATTAGATTTTTTTAGTTGCATCTTTAGTATTGAAAATCTTCTCATTTTTTAACTTACTTTTTTATATTAATTTAATTACTCCAAAGAACGAGCTGTCAGGATTTGTGGTTCCAGAAGTACAAAAAGATACTCATATTAATTGAAGCACTTCTGTACTGCAGAATAATACTTTCCATTAGTCAATCTACATCAATCTAATCAGGTATTCCCTTCCAAGTATTTTTTTAAGTTTATTTATTTATTTTTAGGGGGATGGGAGGGGCAGAGAGAGATGGAGAGAGAGAGAGAATTCCAAGCATGTGGGGTGGAAAACACGAACCATGAGCTCACACAGCCGAATTCAAAAGTCAGACCCTCAACTGACAAACTCACCCAGGCTCCCCTTTCCAGGTATTTTAACTTCAGTTTGAATACACTTTTTGGCACTACTTTAACATATTCCTTTGTTGTAAGATATAAAAGAATCTTTTCTAGAACTCATAGTACCTGTCTCTAACTTTTTAGTGTGCAGAAGGCTGCTATGAAGAACTATGAATTGTGAATTGTGAATGTCTATTCCAGAGCCCTATAGTAATTCTTATCACCCAAGCCTGATTATTTCCAGGAACTTTTCAATGTAAGTTTTTAACATGCATTTTTCATGTTTCATAGTCTTGTTTTCATATTCTTGTTGTGTGTGTATATATATATATATATATATATATATATATATGTATATATATACATATATGAATGTATATATATATAAATATATATACATATATGAATGTATATATATATAAATATATATACATATATGAATGTATATATATATAAATATATATACATATATGAATGTATATATATATAAATATATATACATATATAAATATATATATATATACATATACATATATATATATTCCTATGCATTCTTATATGTTCATATATATGAATTAGAGACAGAGAGAGAGAGAGAGGATTTAGAGGTTTTAGAGAAGCTCTTATAAATAACTCAGACAACATAATACAGTGTCGATTTCAAAGATGTTGCAAATAAAACAAAAGAATAACATTACTCTATAGGAAAAAAATTTAAAAATATATCTTTACCTCACTGATACTTTGGTGCTGTGGCTTCTACAAAATTAATTTCTTCTGAAACTAATTTTTTTAACTTTCAAATCTCTGTCAAGCCTTCTATGTAAACCTAATCCTGAAAGTTGTAATCACCTTTCATTTAGCCAGGATACTCGCTGAGGGCTGGAGATGGAGATCATAACTATTTCCAAATCACATGAAACAAAACTAGTGGGAATGGTACTTAATATGCTTACTAAAACCATAGATAATGTAGGTGATGAATTGCAGCAGGAAGCATTATCTTCTTTTGCTTGTTAGGTCCTTCTTTATCATTTACCTCTTACACTTCTTTCTAGCAAACGCAACTAACAGAGGCTCAAGAGTTCAATGTCACCCAATTTCATTACAAGCAGGACTTTATTATGATTTGTCACAACTTGCCACAAATCCCATGTTTTTGTTTGAAAAGGTGGAACTATTTAGAAGATGAATCACAGTAACCGTCCATTCAGAGATCTTCAAAGGGAAAAATCCTTTTCCAAGATTTTTTACTCAAGCCACTGGATTTTCCTGTGCCACTTGCAAATTGAACCAAAGAAGCTCTTTTAACAATGACTCTTATGATGTTTTGCTCTTCTTAATGATGCTTCAACAACTTACGGGATATACAAGAGAAACTGCACTGTTAAAATTTGTTTATAATGCAAGGATATTCATTCCTCCATTCTATATTTAAAGCAAATTATTTAATACCTCTTTTATCTAATCACTCTAATAATTTCAAGGTTTTTATTTAATGTTAAATACTGGGGTGCCTGGGTGGCTCAGCTGGTTAAGCATCCAACTTCGGCTCAGGTCATGATCTCATGGTTTGTGAGTTCAAGCCTGTCATCAGACTCTGCACTGACAGCATAGAGCCTGCTTGAGATTCTCTCTTTCCCTCTCTCTCTCTCTGCCCCCTCCCAGTTCATGCTCGCACTCTTTCTCTCTCTCAAAATAAATAAGTAAATTTAAAAAAAGTACTATATACTTTTGTTAGCTTATAATTACTTACCAAGATGTTGAATATTCAGAGAGACTTATCAGCACTGTATATCAATAAACAGAATGTGGTCTCTAATGTTCACTATGAAATTTTAATGATAGCCATCTTCTAACATATAGATGTTTTGACAATTAAATATACTTCAATTTAATTATTCAAGAAGACAAATTAACTTTGAACCAGAACCATACAGAAATGAGGCAGGCCACACTCAAATAGATACAAATTGACTTAGAAAGAAAGTAAATTTAAGACACACAAAAAGCTAATAGGTAGAGAAAGGCCAGTTCTGCCTTTCCTATTTGAGCATGATTTGAACAAGTACAAGAGGATAAGATGACATCTTTCTTGCTGGCTATATACCTAGGACTATTTCTTTGACAAAAGAAGTAAATATCCGTCATCTCTAATAAAGGAGTGTTCCAAAAGAAGGAGAGGAGTGTTCTGAATTTTAATTGAAGTCAGTCACTCTCAGAAATTGTAAAATGGTAATTGCTGTCTGTACCTACAATACCAGGATGCAATTCTGAAGACAGTGAGCTTTCACAGTAGGAAGAGTAGAAGCACAATTATTATTATTTTTGTTGTTGTTATCATTATCATTACTTTAATTTCAGAGGACTGGGGAGGTTAGGAGAAATCAACATTTAGATTTCTGCATGATTTTTGAATGAATCAAATTTACCTTTATCAGAAGGTACCCACTTGTGCTAAAGTGTTTTGACATCTTCTCTTTTCCCAGTTTATTCAATTCTTAGCTGCATTAAATAATATTTATATGGAAGCTAAATATTCCTTACTAACTTCCCACATGTGGATTAAATAGAAGTCAGTGTATCAATTAAAACCAAAATCCAAGACTGTCATAAACTACATCTGAGCCTTCTTGGAAGTTCTTACTTCATTCGACATTTTTGTGGGAATCCCATCTCCAATAGGTCTCCCTAAATACTTGAGAGTCAGATTCGCATACCGCTGGTCTACCTCTGCCTTTGGATCTTCTCCATTGTTTTTGGACTTCTGTTTGTTCTTCCTTAAACCATACTTAACCTACAAAACTATCTGCCCAGCAACTTGCACTGTCATATTATGAAAACCTTTCACTGCTTAAAAGAAAATAACTTAAAACAGAAAGTTTTAAGTAGGATTATGCATGTTTTTATTTCTTCAACTATGTTTCTATTTCTCAAATTCTACATAAGGAGTGTATATTATTTTATAATCAGAAAAAAATGTTTTAAGTATATGCTAATTGAGAAGTTGATCTGTATCCTATTTAGAAGGGATGTTTTCAGGGCACCTGGTGGCTCAATCAGTTAAGCGTCTGACTTCACCTCAGGTCATGATCTCACAGCTTGTGAATTTGAGCCCCGTGTCAGACTCTGTGCTGACAGCTCAGAGCCTGGAGCCTGCTTCGGATTCTGTGTCTTCCTCTCTCTCTGTCCCTCCCTTACTCGCACTCTGTCTCTGTCTGTCTGTCTGTCTGTCTCTCTCTCAAAAACAAACATTTTAAAAAATTTATAAGAGATGTTTAAATTGGGGGGATTTATTTTAAACTATAAGTGCTGGAATAGCAATTGCTTTAAAATTTTATTGAGATTATGATAAATTCAAAAGAAGAAAGAAATTTCTTAAGTATTTAGAATTCACCAATTCTACAGACTCTACTATATTACTTTAAGCTTTTGATTTAGTTAAATATTTACAGAATATTATTAGTGAACATCTATCCTTGGAGACTAATTCAGAATAAATATAGAAATTAATGAGAATATACAAGAGATATACCTCAAAGTAAAATTTATAACTTCAAATGAAACCCAAAAAATATTTTTAGAAAATTTGGGTTTGAGTAATTTAGAGATTTAGAACTCAAATCACAAATATAAATGTGTAAGGACAGTTTCAGAACTCTCTACAAACGTTTTATTTGTTTATTCATTTACTTTGAGAGAGAAAGCATGATCAGGGGAGGGGCAGAGAGAGAGTGGGAGAGAGAGAATCCCAAACAGACTCTGCACTGTCAGTGCAAAGTCCCATGCAGGGCTCGAACTCGTGACCTGAGCTGAAACCAAGAGTTGCACGCTCAACCGACTGAGCCACCCAGGATCCCCTCTCTACAAACTTTTTAAATGGAACTCTTTCAGGAAGTTTTGAATCCATAGGTTAGTTCTAAGACTTTGCATAATTCTTAGATAGAGGTATACTTCATTAAAACAAGAATCCTGAACTCTAACTACCAGTGCATGACCCATTTAATAGAACTGAAATTTGATTTTTAAAGGAAATAGATTTAGTGCTGGCAATGAGGTAGACTCCCTTGAGACTGGCGTGTTAGTGACCATGCATATCCCTGAGATAACTTTCACTCTCCATGCTCTGTTAAAGCCTGGGCAATTGCTTGTGAACACTGTTAATAGACAGTATGTACAAAGAAGTTAAATGAAGTAATGGTAACCACTAACCACTTCTATCTCCTAAATCGTTCCCCAGCTCATCTTCTCTTCCAGTTCCCAAATTTTATTTCTGCCGCTCATCGTTTCTATTCTCAACGATAAGGTCTTCCTAAAATGTTCTACTTTTTTCTCTTTCTGGTCCTCCATCATTTATCTTTACACTGGCTCCAAATTATTTTTCTAAAAATAAATATGATGTTATTAATCTCCTCTTAAAATAGTTTGATAAGTCAACCAAATATAGTTATATAAGTGACAAGTTATATTCAGGAAAAGAAGTCTACCTATATATGTGTCTCCTACCACAGGCCAACAGTAAAGAATCTAAAGAGGAAATTCATGCCAGTTGGGTACATAGCACTTACTTCCCACTGATTTTAAAGTTTAAAAAATAAAGAAACTTTCCATGACTATCTTATTTAACCAATAGATCATGTATTTTATACCAGACCATTTTATTCTCTTTGTTATGGTCACAAGGATCTGGATATAGATATAGATATAGGTATATACATATATATATATACACACACATATATATTTTATCTATCTAGCCATCATCTTTGATTTATATAACATAGATATCTATATATAGATAATTGTCTATCTTCTATCATCTGTCTATTTATCTATCTACTATCTATCATCCATCTAATCATCTTCTATCTATATTTATCCATAGTATATTTATATAGATAGGTAGGTAGAGAGAGAGAGAGATAGATGATAGATAAATGATAGATATCAGTTATTATATGTCCTGTTTATTATCTTTTGTTTTTCATTGTATTTTTACACTCCTTAAGAGCAAAGAAAATACGCATGTATATCCTTCATCCCTTCCTAAAATGCTACTTGGCACAAATAATTCTTATTGAATAAATCGTTGGTTACTGAATGCTGTCTGGTTGTGAGGTAGAGGAATGGCTAAACTCACGGATACACCACTTAAAGGTATGAATTAGCACTTTCTCCTAAAAGTCATTTTGCCCATATTTCTATAGCTAATTAGAAATGTGTATTCCTGGGCCGCCTGGGTGACTCAGTCGGTTAAGCGGCCGACTTCGGCTCAGGTCATGATCTCGCGGTCCATGAGTTCGAAACCCCGCATCAGGCTCTCGGCTGATGGCTCAGAGCCTGGAGCCTGCTTCGGATTCTATGTCTCCCTCTCTCTCTGCCCCTCCCCCATTCATGCTCTGTCTCTCTCTGTCTCAAAAATAAATAAACGTTGGGGCGCCTGGGTGGCTCAGTCGGTTAAGCGGCCGACTTCGGCTCAGGTCATGATCTCACGGTCGTGAGTTCGAGCCCCGCGTCGGGCTCTGTGCTGACAGCTCAGAGCCTGGAGCCTGCTTCAGATTCTGTGTCTCCCTCTCTCTCTGCCCCTCCCCTGTTCATGCTCTGTCTCTCTCTGTCTCAAAAATAAATAAACGTTAAAAAAATTTTTTTTTTTAAAATAAAAAAAATAAACGTTAAAAAAAATTTAGAAATGTGTATTCCATTTGGCTCAATAATAACTATTTTGAGAGTCTATGCAGACTACTACTACCATACTATTACTTCACAGAGAAGATGAAAGCACTTTTTTTTTTTTAACTTACGAACTTACTTCATTGGCACCCGTATTTCCTTTCCTCTTTCCTGTTATAATAGTGAAGCTATCTCTGCTCATTTTCAAGGGTAACCATTTAACTTGTATAATGTTGTCTTCTGCAACATACACATTGAAGTTGTTCGTTCCATTGATTTATTGATTTTGCACAGCCTCTCTAAGTTCTCCTTCATTTAAACTCACCTGTCTTTGAAGAAATGAAAAACCAAAAAACAAACACAATGAAAACAAATTAAAAAAACCCTTCAAGACCCACAACAGCCAGTGATTGTCCTTCTTATTATCTTTCAAGGTCATTTTGGGGGGAATGTTTCTATAAAATAATTGTCTTCATTTCTCTCACCAGCTACCCTCTCCTAAATCTCCATAGAAAATCTATGACTCGCTCAGTCTATCATATAAAAATCTTCAATGTCCTGCATATCACCAAAACAATAATAACAACAAAAACAGTAGTAATAGAAGTAACTAGTGCTTGGACCTATGCAGCTCAGGCAGTGTGGTATATATTTGATGTGCATATTCTCATTCAATCTTCACAGCAATCTTATGAGACAGATATTACCGGCAATCTTCCACATTTCAGAATTGATGAAACTATGCACTAAAGAAGTTAAATGATTTGTCCAGAGTCACAGGGCAAGTAATGGCCAAATTGGGACTTACACTGTGTCTGACACCATCCCCAAATTCTGTTGTGCTAATTCCACAATCTTTTAAAATATTTGAGAATGATTCACATTTTTAGAAATTTTTGTTTGTTTTAATCTGAATTTTACAGGTGTATTACTGGTGAAAAAGGGCCTATTTGCCACAATGTTAAATTCAGTATCAGCTTTTCTATTGTTTTCCAGGTTGTTTAGTTTTTATCAGCTGAGTGAGAAAATGCTAAATGGAGGTGTTATTTCGATAGGATGGCAATCTTAGTACATAGTCAACATCTAAATTAATAATATATGTAGCAGAATAATTTCTAAGGTAATTTTGGTGATTTATATTTAATTTTTGAATGTCATTTGTAATTTGACTTTGACAGGATATTCAAAAAAAAAAAATAAGCACCTTTAATTATAAAACTCTGCAAGGGAATGAGAGAAGACACTGTTGTACTGAATGTAAAGACAAATATAAAAGGATTAAAATGATAGTAATTACCCATCCCCAACTCCATCCCCCTATTCCCAACCACATGATAGAAGACTGAGGCTCTGAGCATCCTTTTCCTGTCAATAGATACAGGCTAAGTTGCTAGATTTATGACTTTTTAATCTTGGCTCACTTAGCCCTATTTCTCTAATTTGGAGAAAGAGATAGAGAAAGAGATTGGTAAATAAGTTAAGTACTGAATGTGTATTAGACTGGTTACAACACCCCTAGTTTATGAGACGTTTAAAGCACAATTCTTCTGACCTCCTGCTTAGGGTACTGTCTTCCAGAGTATGAAGAAAGGAAAGGATGAATCTTCTATTACCTAGCAGTGTGGACAGTCTAACGATTAATGGTTCAGTTGCGGTATAGGGTGTCAAATTTAATAAATCTGTGCATTTCTCTAGCTGGTAGATGGATATTTTTTCTCACCACCTTGTTTTGCTTGCAGATTCAAACCTTTCGCATTTTGTGGGGAACCACAATTGTGAGGTGAGCAGTTTCAGAGACAAGACGATGCATTCAAATTTGAGGCCAAAGGTTTACATACTAAAAAATCACCTGAAGTCATTAGTTACATCAGCAAAAAGCTGAGGAATATGTGTGGCAGTAGATTCTGAAGAAGGTTAATCTAGAAGATAAGAATGTAGACTTTAAACAGTGTCGCTTCTTTTCCATATAGATGCACTTGCCAGAAATCTTGGATTCAGTGTTTAAGCAATTCTAATCATTTTCTTTACTAGTTGATGAAAAGTACTCAAAGACATCTATGCTAGAAGGAATTGAAATGCCAGACACATCAGTCAGGATCCTGGTAGAACAGGCATTGAGGAGGTTTTAATAGAGTTATTATTTACTAAGATGAAGGCTAGATGCAGGCAAACCACAAGAGATGCCACTATCCGTTTTAATGAAGCTTAAATTATAAAGAAGGGAGACATACACTATAAGAATATGCTTATTAGTTCTATGAAGAAAAATAACATATAGAAACAGGATGGGATTTTAGGGAGTGAGGAGTGATAGTTTAAATAAGATGGTGAAGGAATGCCTCTCTGAAAAAGGAGAAAGGCTTGTATATAGTCGAAGGAAATGCCTTAGTGGCAAAAGTATTTGCAAGTGCACAATACGTTTAAAAAACTGAAAGAAGACAGTCTGACTTGTCTTCAAGAGTAAATGAAAGGAGTGATGCTATCCTGAACATCGAAAATATTTACACTGTTTTTCTCGGAATCCCAACCCCAAATCCTTTTCATCAAGAAAATCGAATTCATCCAATCGTAGTTCTTTGACCACTGTGACGCAATGCACTCTGCTGACTTAGGATGAGTCGGTATAAATATAGCTGGCAGTGTTCCATCTTTCGAACTGGAAGAATTTTGAGAGAAGAGAGTTGGCTTGGTGGTTATGAAAGCATGCCAAGATTGTCTCCTGTAGAGTTAAGAAGATTGAGCTCTCTAGGGGGAAATTCTCAGAATACTGGATAGTGGCTTAGATCAAGATTATGTGACACCACGTAGAGGAGGCTGAGTGTAGGAAAACATAGAATTATATAATACTAGCATTGGAAAGGGACTTAGGTTCTTTATTTATTTTTTTTTTGTTTATTTATTTTTGAGAGAGAGAGAGGGAGAGAGAGAGAGACAGTGTGAGCAGGGGAGGGGCAGAGAGAGAGGGAGACCCAGAATCCGAAGCAGGCTCCAGGCTCCAAGCTGTCAGCACAGAGCCCGACGTGGGGTTCCAACTCACAAACTGCGAGATCATGACCTGAGCTGAAATTGGATGCTTAACTGACTGAGCTACCCAGGTTCCCCAAGTCCAGTCATTATAATACAAAGGAAGCCAGAAAGTTTTACAGAGGTTAAGTGACTTTTTTTTTTCAAGGTTGGGATCACACAGCTAATTAATGACAATCCAGGGATTAGAACACATATCTTCTGATTTCATGTAATTGATGACCTAGAAAATAATGTGACTTACTTCTGAGGAAGCACACTTTCCTAGAGAGTCCCTGAGAATACTTCCAAACACAATTAATTAAAATAGAACTGGTGGCAATGTTAAAAGAAATCGAAAAACAGCATGAAAAACAGAATAAATTTAATGTACATCAAAGTGTGCCATCATGGGAATGGCTCTTGAACCAAACCCTGAAGGAGAATAATGTGGCCTCAGATCATTTCAGAGCCTAAGGCATGAATCTTCCATGAAAAATGCTGTTTGTCTGCATTCTTGTAGTAAAAATATGGGCATTCATTAAAGTAAAATCTCATAAGGAGAAAGAGAAACCCACCAACAATTTTGGAGCAAAATTTCTCCCCTGTGATAATGCAGCTGTAAAAAATAGCAAGAAGTAGGAGTTTAAGCTTTGGAGTCCACATTATCTTTATTTGAATCTTTGCTTGGTCATGGATTGGATACATAAGATAGGACAAGTTATTGAATCTCTCTGAACTGCAGTGTCCACATTAATTTAAAAAATAACAAAAGAAAACGAAGAACTTCTATTCCACTTACTATCACCAGCAATATTTTGAGGATTATTTACATATGACATGCAAAATATCCTACACATTCATTGACATGTATTATGCCTGTGTAAACTCCTGATTTTCAGAATAGTCAGAGACATTATTTGACACACTTTCCAAAGGGATAATTTTAAGTTACTGACCTAAAGAATTTTTCTTCTATTTGTTCACTGTTCTGTTTCCTAACTAACAAAGTGTTTCAAAGGTAGTTACTGTGAGTGAAATTTAGTGAAAACATTTGTTGTTTCTAGTAATGGGCATTACTCGACTTCTTGTGGTACCCAAAGACTGACACTCTAGTAAAGACTATAGCATGTAATTGGCAAAACAAGGTTAAATCAGAGAAACAGAAATTTCTGAGCTGTAAGGAGATGTTTGAAAGATTCAATGAACTAATTAAGAAGGCAAAGGAAAAGAGAAACCACTGATGGGTCTTGATGTCTTAAATCAAGTGGTAAGAAACACAGTTGTCAAGGAGGTACCTGAAAGGCCAGAATGTTTTTCCAGGAAAAAAAATGAATTAGAGCACACAACGAGAAGGGCCTCAAGAAATAGAATGCACTGGGAAAATATCTGAATTACTGAGATTTATAAGAACTTCCATTTTCCTCTCTGTAATCTATGACTCATCTATTTCAATTTCTATATTCACAAAGGAAGCCAGTGAAACTTAAAAGTGGCAAGGGATATTCCCAAATCCATTCAGTAAAAGCCAAATAAATATTCATTAAATAAAACTTGTACACTATAGTTCAACTGGAGATAATCAGTGGAGACTTGAGTCATCACAGATTGTGCCCTGGTGGAAAATTTCACGCTTAATTCTAACGGACCTGAGCAGTGACTAAGTGATGATGGGCACTTGTTCCTCAGTCACAGCCCTGGTTACGGCTATTTGGCAAGTTCGTATGTGTGTATGTATGTATTCTCTAATTTTTATTTTAGCCCTCTGTTAATATAATGTCAAGGAACACACACATACATAATTTTCAGCATAAATATCATAGCAACTTTTTATTGCTGCCTCTTGTTATTTCTTAGAGTCGGGTGAGGCTTCAACCTGAAAGAAACAATCCATAACCTCACTCTCTGGAACAGTATGGCACACATTGGAGGGAAGGGACACCAGGAGTTCACCTTGGAACTCTACGGATGCCTTGGATATTAGAGTAGTGTTTCTATTTTCTTATGACGTTGTATCTAAAAAATTCAACTGTTACCAATCAATATTTTTGTACCAAGATAAAAGAAACCTTATAAAAAGGGTTCAGTCCAGTCTAAAAGAATTTCCTTCAGCATTTCCTTAAAATACGACACCAAAGCTGTGTTACCTGCAACAATAGCAAAATCACACATACACACATGAAAACAACAACAATATAAAGGTATTTATACATATGTTCAAGTATTATACATTAGTATTTGTTTACTGTTTCAAAACATTACTTCTGACCCATCTGGTAATTTGTTGACAGCTCGTTATAGTAATAGCACACTATTCTGCATTTAGTTTTCCCATGTATCAGATACTGTCTCATATTTTTCCCTCAACTTGGAACCTCCTGTATCCTCTAATTCATGAAATAGTGTTACTTACCATTAATTATTCAGCTATGGTATTGTCCCCCGCAAGAAGCCTTCCCTATACACTCAGATCAGGTGATGTTTCTCCTCTCTGTTCCCATCATGATCCTGTCTTGTCAGCACTTTTGTTATTTTACCTTTTTATAAACTGTCTACTCCACTCTTAGATTTCTCTTTTGTTATTAGAGGGTAGTAGTGATTTTAATCTTTTACTGCCAGGACCCACACAATAACTGTTCCTAGAAGATGCTTAATCAATGCTCATTAAACAACAGGAAAATAGGTACGGTGTTAGTCTCTCAGACACACCCACTTATATACAAGTATATTCTGGGAATACTTACTTGAGGCACCACAATCTTTTTCGACATACACTTCAATCAGATACACTGTGCTTTTTAAGGAATAGACAAATTCTAATTCCTCATCAGAGAGCAGCTACCATCTTTTGGGAGAAGTGGAAAGAATCCCCGCCCTACTTTCTGTAAATTGAGACCATTATTGTTAATGATATTTTGTGTATGTGAAAGGCATCTTGGGGAGAAACAGTTCTTTCCGATATTGAATATAAATTAATCGTAATGCCTGTTCTGCTCCTTTTTTTTTTCCAAGTGGATAAAATATATTCATGATTCGGAAGCTGTAAAAAAGCTATTCTGAAACTATCTGCAGACAAGGTTGCTATGGAAACCACATTTTTTGGAGTGGTACAATAAATAGTCATCTAAAAGAATACTGAATACAGTTCACCTTGCTCTAGTAATTATGGGTGGTCTAGAATTGAAATATCTGTGACATGTTTTGATTTCAGGTGAGTCACTATAGCATATTTATTACCACAGTAGAATATTTTTTGTAAAGAGGTACGATACAAAATGTTTACTTGCAGTAGTAACTTGAGATAGAGAATGAAAAGAACAAAGATTTTGCTTCAAAGTTCCCTGGAGCCCCACCTCTCCTGCCTTACCCATACACGCACTGCACATAGAAACCAAAGAGGCTAAACACTTGAGACAATAAATTGCAAGATTCACTAGAGGTCTAGCAACACAGCGAAAGAAGTATTTGAAGATATGTGCAAGCCACAGGTAGTTATATATCATCTTTCTCTCTATCTCCTAACTTCATATTGAGAGATTAAATACTAAAATAGACCAGAGGAATGAAGAAAGTAGATGTGAAGAAATGTTCATGAAAAAATAAAAATGACACACTTGCCCGGTCTTCTCCCTAGGTAATTGGTATGAAAGGCTGCCAAGAAATTAGGGGAGAGCTTCCAAACAGACCAGTTTTGATTCTCAGCAGACATCTGCTACCTGCAATATCCACAGAAGTACTTGGTGCTCCAGGGGTTAAGAGAAGACAGTCTTGAGTAGTGGCATAGCACAAAGTGAAGAGACTAAGCTTGCCCAATCAGGGGCCTTAGTTTATCCAGGCAAGTCCTCAGGAAGGCTGGCAATGGGCTCAAGTAGCCACCCAACAGCATAAACAGAGTAGAATATTTGCTGGAGTTAAGGAATTGGGAAAGAGGTCCTGTCTCCATACCTCATTCATGCACAGAGGCAAAGTAGATACATGATCATACCGCACAACAAAGTCAACATTTGTCACTGTGTTTAGTGAAAGGGTAGAGGAGAGGATTCAAAGAATAAGGTTTGAACTGGACAGGGACCAAATTTGTAATACCCAAACCAAAATAATTCTTGACTTGGCCAATATATTTTCTACAGGCAATAAGACTGTATCTATTCTTGAGCAGAAGGAGAAGTTCTAAGGAAATGTAGTTTTTTGGTCTAAAAAATGTTTTTTTTTCTTTTCATATATGTTATTTAAACATATTATTACATTTCTGTCTATATACATATTCATTTCACACACAGATAAGATGTGAATAGTGGGAGGTGTCTAGTTCAGTCCAGCGTCCTAAAAAGATAGTACAAGGAAAAAATAAAATGAAATATTTAACCCGCGGAATTCTAAATTTTTGTTTTTTACTCTTCTATTCATTCTTCCCATTGTAATGAGTTCTCCTAAGCCTTTCTTGATGTTAGAAGGAGGAAAGTAAGGCATGAATATGAGAGCATCAGTATTCTATGAGAAATTGATTTTCTCATCCACATTCTAGCAAGAGAAAATTAAAGTGCATTGTAGAAAATAATTTTGTCATAAATATCTAAAAGGTAATGCAAAAAAGAAAAAAGTTAGAATATATGTAAAACTAGGCATGTTATTTAATTCTCATAATTAAATGTCAAGACTCGCTAACATTCCATAATAATCCAACATAAAATATGGATTATTAGCTAAGAAAAAGAAATGGAAACATTTGAAATAAAATTCATTCCCAAAACTGCATGGAAGAAATAAATATATCCAAAGTTCATTCAGGTATGGTACGTGTGTAACTTGAAACATCAGAAGATTTCTTTTATTCTTTTTTATTTTCTTGTAAACTAATCTGTGTCAAATTCCACTGTTAGGTTTCAAAAACATCACAAAACAATCATCAGTTGCTGTCAACAAATATAAGCCTGCATATAGTTAAAAATAGAAAAAAAAACCATTCTCTATTGCAATCAGTCTAATTGTTTTAAGAAGTTTTCTCTTTTATCATTTTTTCAAAAACTATGTATGTCAAATAAGGCAAATGGTATGAGATTGTGTGTGTGTGTGTGTGTGTGTGTGTGTGTGTGTGTGTTGGTGTATACACAGACAGAGAAAGGCAGAGAAAAATGAGAAATAGAACTCTACAAAGTGGGTCATTATTACCTTTAAAAACACTTAAAAATTTCTCAGTTTAAAAAAAAGCCCATTTTTATTAAAAAATTCCTCCAGACAGTCCATGGACACCAATTATACTTTTCACATTCTTAAAGCTACACTTAATAAAAATAAATTTCTTCCTACTTCTGGTTGTTATTCTCCCCTGATATTTATTTTTGATAGAAATTAAAATATCACTTCACTGGGGACATCCCTGGGCTGTACCATCAGGACGCCCTAAGGAAACGCTGACACTGATAGGTACACTGGTTGAACCTGTTGTAGACACGGAATGGGCCAGACTAATTGATCATCAAAGATGCTGACAGTCTAGAGCAGAAATCCATTTACATGTTTCCATGTCCAGTAACTACCCAGGTTGTAGCAACATGTGAGAAACAACAAATGAGGTAGGAAACCCCCAAATGAGATTTTCTTAATCTGTTCCATAAATGAATACAAATGTATAGAAAACTGAAACAGAACCTCTTGGCAAAGTTAAACTCATGATTATCTGCTAAAGTGAAATTTTAGCAAAAGCTTTGTTCCTGAAAAGTTGGATGGCCTTATTTCAATAAAATTTGCTGACAAAACATTTAGCAACATAAAAATAAATGGCCTTATTACTGCTACTGTTATTAATAGTTATGATTATTGATTTGTGCTTATTTTCTGCTGCAAACAAACAAACAAATGACTGGTTGGTGCTCAAGTTATCTTATTGTTTCATAAAAAATAACCCTAAACTTACGGCCTTACAGCAACAACTTATTACCTCTCATGACACTGTGGATTGACTCAGCTCAGCTGGGTACTTCCTGCTTAGGTCAGTTAGGCAATGAGATACTGGCTGTGATTTCAGCCAACTGAAGGCTCAGCTGGGCTAGCTGTTGAGCTTGATCTTCAATCCCTTGCCAGTATTGTTCTTGATCACAAATCTATACCTATTCTAGGTTACAGTAAAAACCAAAAATTCATCACAGTATGAACACTCTCTAGGCAAACTTACTCTTGATCTTTATTTATGACATCCCTGGAACACTTTTTTTGGTACAATGGTACAAAATTTCAGCTACAAGATGAATAAGGTCCAAAGATTGGATATATCACATAATGACTAGAGTTAATAATACTGTGCTGTATAACTGAAATTTGCTGAGAGTAGAACTTAAATGTTCTCACCACAAAAAAAGAGATAAATATAAAAAGTTAACATGATTAAGTCATAATATCACTTAATACAATATTAAATAATTACATGAATTACCTCATTCGACCCTCATAGTTAGCCTATGAGGTTCATATTGTTACTCTTCTGATTTTGTGACAAGGAAACTGAAGCGTGGAGAACTTATTCCATGTCACACAGATATTACGTTTTGGAGCCAGGATTTGACACCAGTTTTAATCTAGATTCAATGTTCTTAACTGCAGTGTTATATGGATGGAAAGAGTCCTCAAAGAAGCTGCTGAGGGGTAAATAATTAATTACACATTTATGGATAAAGAAGCACAATGAAATCCAGTGGGAGTATCCAACAATGTCATCCTTCTAAATATAATGTATTTGGGAATGATTACATTGAAGCATATGAAATTGGCATTTGGTAGGTCAAAAAGTTTGAATATTGACAGTTTCACATGATTTAAACTATTATTGATAGTACAAACTAAGCATTATATATAGCATCAATATAACCCTAATAACCAATACCTTATATTTTAATAGCATTGCACATAAGAAGAAATACACCAGTTTTAGGTCAGAAAGTTACCAACAATATTATATTAAATATTACATTGTCTGAAATAATTAGTGCAATATTCAGAAGAAAGGTCATCTTAGTGATACCAAAACATCATAAAGTAAGAGACTCAAGTAAGTTTGATTGTGCTTTTCATAACAAGTGGTAATAAATAATCTAGAAAGAAGAATGAATTCATTCTTTTATTGCCATTTAATAATCTAATTTTATAAAGTCACCAAATAAATATGTTCCCGAAATTTAATTTATGTAATAAAGAACACATCTTTAAGGTGAATGCTTTTCTATGTAGATAGATATAGATATAGATATAGATATATAGATATATAGATATACAGATATATTTGTGTGTGTGTGTGTGTGTGTATATATATATATATATATATATATATATATATATATATATATGAGTTTTTGTGTGCATAGGGGAGTATATGTATATCTTGTATAATCACACTGATAAAAACAAATCAGGGAAAGAGTGATTTATAGACATATAAAAAAAGTCACTCAGCTAGGGAAGGTCAGCTTGCGAACTGGCTGTCCAGAGGTCTCTCCAATTGACATTTATATTTGTGAATTTATCTCATTGCAGTATCTAGAAATCAGTTTTGCAGGCTCAGAGACTTGGATTTATGAGTTGACAAGGTACTGGTCACATAGATTGAAAACAACAAACATTATAAGAAACACTTTTATACAAAGTTTGTCTATTTATTAATTTGTAAATTGACACATATACCCAGTAAATCAGACCAACATATTCTCTTTCCAATACACATATTTTCCCAGCACATAAACTACATTGGAACACACATTATAATTAGATGTTTGCAGGGAAAGCATAAAGTATGACTGAAAAGAATCAGCTTTAAGATTCACAGGCTTTATGGCATGAAATTATGGGAGATTGAGTCAGATTTCCAATATACATAGATTATTCTTGCCTTTCAGATCAAACAGACATGATCTTGATAAAATACACTCTGCCTGGACAGGGCTTGAACAGAAACTAAACTGGAAATGTTGATCTTTGTCTACGATGCCCTCAGAAGTCTTAGGGATATCTGTCCTGACCACATCTCTTGTTGCCAAGAGGTTATGTCTCTACATCTGCCACTTGCCTCACCTATTTTGGACCAAAAGTGAACACTGGACCCCAAACAACTGATCTCCAGGCTGACCAGCCATCTCTAACCACAGCGTGTATCCTGGTTCAAAATGATGAGTTAATCAGTTTTCTCCTTCAGGATTTTGAATGAGAATAGAAATAATGCCATTACTTTGGAATGGTGAAATTGAAATAATAAGAAAACTGTCATGTCAATGTTAGAAAAAAGGATAAAGAGGTTGTGTTAGTAGCAAGAATGAAGTCATTCTACAAAGAGAAACAAAGTAAGAGTTTGTGCTTACCACTAAGTCCCTTAAAATCATTTTCTCAATGCTCTTTAAATGATTTTGTTTTGTTTCCTTTTAAAAATTTTTAAAAATGTTTATTCATTTTTGAGAGAGAGACACAGACAGAACATGAGTGGGGGGGGGAGGGTGGGCAGAGAGAGAGGAAGACACAGAATCTGAAGCAGGCTCTAGGCTCGAACTCACCAACTGTGAGATCATGACTTAAGCCAAAGTCGGACACTCAACCGACTGAGCCACCCAGGCACCCTGACTTTGTTTCTTTAAAAAAAAAAATGTTTATTTATTTTAGAGAGAGAGAGAGAGAGAGCAAGCTGGGGAGATGCAGCGAGAGAGGAGGACAGACAGAGGATCTGAAGTGGGCTCGGTTCTGACAGCAGTGAGCCCAATGTGGGGCTAGAACTCACAAAGCCTGAAATCATGACGTGAGCTAAAATCAGACACTCAACCAATTGAGCCACCCAGGAGCCCATAAGTTTCTTTTAACTTATATCCAACTCATCTAAGAAGCACTGTCAAAATGTCCTCTAAGAATTTTTTTCCCATTGTTTATTGCTTACACATGCACATTTGTGATCAACACATTATTGGTATATGTCAACATAGACTTTTCTTCCACTTCAGTTACTCTTTCTTTTTCAAGAAGAATTTGAATGATTTCATTGCAAATTGTTTTATGAGTTAACACAAAGGGCAGCCCAACTTCTCTTATTTTCAGCTTCTTCATTGACTGAAACTTATGGTTTCCCCATAATTTGCCTATGGTATACATAAAGTTACAAATGCAATTTCAATATAAAATATTTATCTTTTGTAACTGGGCATTTACTTTAAGTCCAGTCTGTTATAATAATCAAGTTTATTCTAGGGATGCATTTTCTTATTCAAAAAACAAAAAAAAGCTCATCAGGCATGAGAAATGTACCACTTGGATTTTGAGAAACCAAAAAGTAGTAGAGTTTAAACAATACATTTATTAAATAATTTTATGTATACCATACCTTTCATAAATTATAAAAAAGTAATTTAGTTTTCAGTAATTTCTAAGTATTTGTATATATGAACTTTTAAACTTTTAACAAACATTTTAATATTCAATATATTATCATTACAACTGAAATTTTAAAAAGTATCGAAGTGGGACTTCGAAGTGGGACTTCGAAATTTTAAAAAGTATCGAAGTGAGCCACTTGGGTGGCTCAGTCAGTTAAGCATCTGACTTTGGCTAGGTCATGATCTCAAGGTTTGTGAATTCAAGCCCTGCATCAGGCTCTGTGCTGACAGCTCAGAGCCTGGAGCCTGCTTCACATTCTGGGTCTCCCTCTCTCTGTGCCCCTCCCCGTCTCATGCTCTGTCTCTCTCTATCTCAAAAATAGATGAACATTAAAATTTTTTTTTTAATTTAAAAAGGATCAAGGTGAGTGGATTAAGAGTACACTTACCATGATGGGCACCGAGTAATGTATAGAATTGTCAAATCACTATATTACACACCTGAAACTAATACAACACTACATGTTAACTACACTGGAATTAAAATAAAAGAAAATTTTTTAAAAGATCAAAGTGTATCTATGGTACCTTATCAAATGTAAATTTGGGTATTGGAAGTGCTTGCTGCATTACAATCTATATTGCTTTTGCTAGAAAACTTTTTATCAAATTTAAGACTCATGGAAACCTAACAACATAGATTTGACACTTAAAGTGGTTTTATTTATTTTTACAGCAAACAGTATGACTTCAGGAATGGATTTCACTACATTTAAAAAACAAGTCTGCTTTTTTCCATTACCTTGAGTCATAAGTCATCTTTATCAATCTTATTCCCTTTGAATTGGTGCTTTTATGTTCCCTAAGAACATTCTGATGTACTTTCATTGCCTGGATTTGGTTCAAGGATCCTGGATGTACAGAGATAAGCTACCACCTCAAATTCTCAAGTCAACATTAAAATTTCAATGACTTTTATTATTGTTGGCTGTTGTGCTCAATCTGAATTACATCCTAAATCTGAAGTGGCCATCCAACCTATCAAAAAAAACAAAACAAAAAAAAAAACCAGAAAACAACTGAATGGTAGCTTAGTACATGGTCTTTGTGGAGTTAAGATTAGCAAGGAATTCTCAGAATTACTTTCTAAGTGTTAAACTGTTTAAAATAAGTTATTCTGATGCAATTAGTAAATAACGTTTAATTTCCAGAATACAATGAAGACTCCTAACAAAGTCGCATGTATATAATTAGTTGCCTATCATTAATCTTATATATCTCTTTTCCATTTGTGAAGGAGAGAAATGCTATTGTGTATTAATATGTCGGAGACAGGGAGTTGTCTATTTAAAATCTACTTAGGCTAATGAAGTATACATCTTTATGTCTACCATATTTATTGTTGAATACTTAAAACAGTAAAAACTCAATGATAATTAGATTTTGATCAAAAATAATGACTGGGTCACAAAGAGATTGCCACCATATATTTAAATACAAGCTATTACACTATTTCTTAAAATGATAATAAAAAGACACATTTATACACACCACACTTTGTTTCTCATCATTTTTTTCCCTAGACATGTCTCCTTAATTCTCTACTAGGTCCAATTGACCACTCAGATAACTTTTGCTTACTGATCACAGTAATAATATTGCTGTGTTACCAAAAGATATTCCTCCTCACCTACTCATTTGATTAATGATTTTCACTTGTATTAATTGTCTCATGAAATAATTGTAATTTTGAAATTCCTTTTTAGCTGAGCTTCCCTTAAATCAAGTCTTATTAGCCTTCATAATTATTTTATTATTCTACATCTCAGCAGATAGATTATGAGGAGATACTGTGTTACAGCAATTATTTGATGTCCATTTTCATGCTTCTAAGTGATCACTTCCTGCATCTGACAACAACAACAAAATTGTGAAAAATACCTTTGTGGGTGCAAGTGAGAGTTCCCAAGTAAAGTCTAAAGGGTACCTGGTCCTAATAAATGCTAGCAATAAGTGCTCTGTGAAAGAAGTACCTTAATTAGAAAGTTGAAGCTTCTGGATTATTTTCCAGGAAAAATAAATATTGAAATCCCGCAAAACAAAAGAACACTTAATTTAGGAGGGTCATAGGTCCTGAAAATTGTCTTCAAGACTTCAAGTGTTAGCATGGTTTTCATCAAAATTAGGGACTATTCTCTTTAAATAGAAATTGGAAATTGTTTTTACATTGTTAGAAGTTCTTGCTTGGAAATATATATATATATATATATATATATATATATATTATATATCATCATACATGCATGCGTACAGCACATAACATAATATATAACATGTATTGCATATGCTATACCTAACATATAAAATAATTTTAAAGGCTCTGAAAAATCCATTTAATTTTGTTTACCCTGGTTTATCTCAAAACTTTGTTTATATGGGAACATTACTTCTGCATAAGACATTTTAGCATATGTTATAAGAATACAGTTAAAAGATTACCATACTAATCTATACTTGATGCAGATCACCTTCATGAATTCAAAAGTTTCCATGTTTGAATAAAACACTTTTCAAAATTCAAAATACATTTTGGAGCATAATCCATAATTAATACATAAGAGGCATTTTAAGCAATTTTATATTTATAAATATATAACATTTCAAGCAAAGAGTAAACACTAACTTTGATTTGACCTTATGAGCCAGACTGGAAAGGACATGGTTTTACAACTCAAGCATCCTTAAAAGCTTGTCCTGACTTTCCTATTGCTAAAAATGAAAGTAAATACTACTTGCAATAAACCGGTCTGTTAGGAGCTGCCATACAAAAGCTTCTGTAACTCTAAGCTCTAAAGTGACGTGTGTACTTTCAAAAGTTGCAGATTTCTCAAGGACTAGGTGAAGCATTTTCTCAAGTTAATGCATTTATCTCTTCCACAGTTTCCGTGACCCTCTCAAACATTTCAGGAAAACTATTCACATTCTGTGGTTGATTGTCCATAAGAACACCATTTAAGTCATGGGAAATAAACAGTTTCCAATGAACAGACTGGCTCTTCAGAAAGTTCAATTTAAGTTAGTGATTTCATACTTGGAATTGTAGTTTCCTTTGCAAGCAGTGTTGGCACTATCTAGGCAATACAATACATCAAATTCTTAACCAGGACACCTCATCACCTTTTATAAAATGATTTCCTACAGTAAAAGTTAAGCAATGATAACCATAAATATAGCTTTCTTACTTTCTGTCATGAATTGTTGTGTACTCATCAAGTTAAAATGTTTCGAGCAGACATTCTACTGGTTGTGGTAAAAAGTTTATCTCCTGGATTATCTGAAATAATTTCCTGTTGATCAAATTCTAAACCATGTGTGGCAAGCTAGACAGTAAAAATACTTTACCTTGAGTATAAACATTATACCAATAGGCTTTAGATTAATTTTCCAAATTTGTTCATGTAGTTGTGAACATCTTAAGTAGCGTTTCTTAATTTTTTGTGGTCAACATGCCCTTTGCAAATCTATTGAAGTTTGTAGATCATTTTCCTAAGAAAATAAAAGTTGAAATTCTCCCAAGTTACATCTAATTTAGTTGGCTTATAGGTGAGGAAAATTGTGTTCAAGGTCTCCAGTGTTACTGTGATTTTCACCAAAATTAGGAGCTGTTTTCTTAAAACATCAGGAATTGGAATTTCCTGCCTGAAGTTCCTGCCTGAATATCATTTTCTAATAAGTGTTCATGACTACAACTACTTTGCCATATAAAAATCAAGTAACACCTATATTATTTTGTGTATAACTTGAAAATACATTAATGCTTATCACATAGGGAAGAAACATTTGCTGGGATAGCTAATAAAATCAGGTAGAGTTTGTAAATTAGCTGCTATAAAATACAAAGGATATCAAGGAAGTTGCAGGAAAGAACTTCTTGGAAGAATGATGTATATTTTTAAATTTTTTAAATGTTTATTTTTGAGACAGAGAGAGACAGAGCATGAACAGGGGAGGGTCAGAGAGAGAGGGAGACACAGAATCCAAAGCAGGCTCCATGCTCTGAGCTGTTGGCACAGAGCCTGACATGGGGCTCGAACTCACAGACTGTGAGATCATGACCTGAGCCGAAGTCGCACGCTTAACCGACTGAGCCACCCAGGTGCCCCCAAGAATGAGGTATATTTTAATGTTGAGATTTGTCAGTATTTGTTTTGGCATTCCTTATTCACTCCTCATAAGCCCCATCCACAGTATATGATGTGGGTAGTTTGAACTCAGATGAAACTGGAAGCAGATAAAAACTGAATTATATAGTGTAGAAGAAAGTTTAGAGGAATTTCTTATGGCCTACATGAGTCTTCATTGGAAATAGGCACCTCTGAGTCAGAATTGAGGAGGCATTTTCCTGGTTTCCCTTTTGATACTTTGACCTCATAAGGAAAATAAAAGCTCCCGGTTTACTGAAATCAGATTGATTGTTGTCTTCTTTTAAAATAGAAATCCAAAGTCCTTAAATATCGTAATAAAACAAGTGCCTAGACCCTGGCAACAATGAAGTTAAATTTTCTTATTAAAAAGTATGTTAGTCTGGAGTGCCTGGGTGGCTCAGTTGGTTGTGTCTGACTTTGGCTCAGGTCATCATCTCACTGTTTGTGAGTTCAGGCCCTACACCCGGCTCTGTGCTCACAACGCAGAGCCTGGAGTCTGCTTGGAGTTCTGCACCTCCCTCTCTTTCTGCCCCTCCCCCACTCACACTCTGTCTCTCTCTCCCTCTCAAAGTAATACACATTAAAAAAAAATTAAAAATAGTATGTTAGTGCAATTGCTGGGTTGTAGGGTAGTTCTATTTTTAACTTTTTGAGGAACCTCCATACTGTTTTCCAGAGTGGCTGCACCAGTTTGCATTCCCACCAACAGTGCAAAAGTGTTCTCCTTTCTCTGCATCTTTGCCAATATCTATTGTTTCCTGAGTTGTTAATTTTAGCCATCCTGACAGGTGTGAGGAGAACCCAAATGTCCATCGATTGAATGGATAAAAAAGATGTGATATAGTCTGTGTATATATATACATGTATGTATACACACACACACACACACACACACACACACACACACACTACTCAACAATGAAAAAGAATGAAATCTTGCCATTTGCAACAACATCAATGGATCTACAGGGTATTATGCTAAGCAAAATAAGTCAGGGAAAGACAAATATCATATGATTTCATCAGATGTGGAATTTGACAAATGCAACAGATGCACATAAGGGAAGGGAAGGAAAATTAAGATAAAAACTGAGAGGGAGGCAAACCATAAGAGACTCTTAAATACAGAGAACAAACTGAGAGCTGCTGGAGAGGGTGTGGGTGGAGAAATGGGTTATATGGGTGATGGGCATTAAGGAGGGCACTTGTTGGGATGAGCACTGGGTGTTATATGCAAGACATGAATCACTGGGCTCTACCCCTGAAGCAAGACTACACTGTATGTTAACAAACTTGAATTAAAAAAAAGTATGTTAGCTTTTAAACAATGTGCATTATCCCACACAGAGATCCCATTAGTGAACTGGCATCATCATCATCTTCTACCCAAATGAGCTGATAATGATCATTCTGTCAATTTATGTAGGAATAGAGAGCTTGGGAATGATGATTCACATTTCTTTGCACATGAGTATTATTCTCACAGAATTCCTTCCCCTCTAACCTCCATTTATTTGGTTATCTGCCTAAATACTGTTAAATTTTATGCATAAAAGACATAAAAACAAAACATTTAGTTTTTCTAATTATTTTTACAGATGTAAGCAATAATCAAGATCTTGGTTCATGGAGATAAATTTTAAAATAGTTCTGTTCAGGTAACAAAGTTAACTGTTTAGACTCAAATTTAAAATAAAAAGTGAATTATGTAATTTTTTATCATAAAAATGTTCAGTATTCTCCTTTAAATTAATTTGGAATACATATCACACACATAGATGAATTTATTTATAGACCACCTGACATGACTAAATTGTTCTCTTTTGCAGGTCTTTGCCTATTTATTTATAAGGTATGTAAAAATAAATGCAACTTTAGCACATAAATATTCATAGATTCTATGTATCTGAATATTTATATAGCACCTGCCAACTACTTTGACAGGCATGATAAGTTAGAATACATATTATGGGGGGTGGGGGGAAGGATGTTTATTTGGCATTAGATTTCAGGCCACTTCTAAAACAAATGCAGTGTAAGTTTATATAGCACATATAGGCAAAAAAATGTTGCTTAGAAATGGACAAACCATGGTAGATTTAATTACTATAATACCTTTATAAATATTAGGCTAAAATAAGCTCTATATGGTGAAATGTTGGGACTCATTTTAATCTTGGTAGTTTTGCAGATGTAGTCCTTTCCTGAAAAAAATCCTGGCATCCTACCCACATGTAGAGATGAGATGCTCCTCTCAATAAGAATGTAGGACATGAGACCTCATTTTTATAATAAAATTCCAAGTAACCACCTTTTTATTCAGTTTCTAAAACACCCAGAACTACCTCAAAGAGCAGTCTTAGTCTCGTGCTGATTCTTGTTACACAAGGCAATCTTACTGCTTTATCTCAGGAAACCCTTGGCATAGAGAAAAATGAAGAGAAGTTAACATAAGAAATATGATATTTATTCAATACTTTACTTAAACCTAAGAATTAAATCACAAGATCCTTGTTAAATTCCATTATCGGAAGACTATGTATTTTGAGCACATAATACTTGCATTTTGCATTTGCATGAATTGATTTTAGTGTGATGTCTTCAACATACATCAAAAGTCACCACATGTCCTTTCCATTTCCAATCCCTTAAACATTAGTGTTCTGCAGACTTCTGCTTAGAGTGTTTCTCTAGAATGTGAAGTAGGAGGATATGCTCTAGTGCCTAACTGGCATAATTTAACTTTCAGGTCTGACATTTTATAAGCAATGGGAACTTGGGAAACTTACTAAATTTCTCACTAAAGGAGCATGATAGTACTACTCATCTCATAGGTTGTTGTGTGTATGAAATGAATTAAAATAAAGCATTTAGACCTGGGACTAAAACAGTAAACTCCCCCCACATTTTGGAATCAATGTGTAAACTCTGTCCTTCTCATTCAAAAACATCCTCTTTGGCTAAAACTGGTGCCTAGTCTTGGAAGACCACACAATTATTACCCACTGAGTTCTACTGACCTAATTAGAGATTGTTACCTAATTGTTCTTTGAGAAAGAATTCCGCCCAACTTTAACACAATGCTCATCTTCGTTCCCTCTAGCATAGTCACTGCATTCTGCCTTCTGAGTTTTGTTTCATTTTATGTGTCAGGCCCAGACACTAATTCTGATCTAGCAACGGTCCAACCGTCCACCTTTAAGAACATAGCTCTGGGGGCGCCTGAGTGGCTCAGTCAGTTAATTGTCCGACTTCGGCTCAGGTCATGATCTCACAGTTCATGAGTTCAAGCCCCGCGTCGGGCTCTGTGCTGGCAGCTCAGAGCCTGGAGCCTGCTTCAGATTCTGTGTCTCCCTCTCTCTCTGCCCCTTCCCTGCTCATGCTCTGTCTCTCTCTGTCTCAAAAATAAATAAACATTAAAAAAAAAACAACATAGCTCTGAGTGAATATCCATTTCCTTTTAGCAGTCATCCACCATGCCCTCGAGATCCTATTTTCTCCTTTTAGCTCTTTATTTTGTCTTTTAAGATCTAAACCTCTCTGAGAAGGAAAATTCTCACTTTGTCTAGCTAATGGTTACTTCTGATACTTAAAATTGAAGCATTCTTCCCCTAAGAAGATTTAGTTCCTCTTTAATTTTCTGAATAAATGTAATACCCAGAGACAGAATATTTAAGGCACAGGACTATATAATGTCTTTCTCTGCTTCTGCATTTGCAGTAGTAATTTAGGAATTTAATTGCTTTGTTTCACTAACAAAGTTCATAAAAATGAATGCAATACACTTTTAAAAAAGAATATAGGCTTTCATTTCTTTTTAAAAATTAACCACCCTTCTGTCCATGCAGCTCTGACATAAAAACTAATAATGATCATGACTTCTAAAATTAACAAATCCTAAGCCAACTTCTTACCATATGGTTAAAGTTGCCCTAATTGACCCAAAGAAAGTTTAAAACATTAACAGAAATAGAATTTTACTGCTAATCTAGCACAACTAGTTACATGTTGAAGTAACATTTTAATTCCAGAATAGTCTTAGTCTTCCATAGTTCATGTGGATCTCAGGTGTTTTTGACTTTTAAAGATGTGCCTTGCAGGGCCGGCTGAACATCTCAGTGGAAATAGGGAATATTCTTTTTAAAACATCTTCCATTTCATATTGCAGTTTCACTGTGTGTCTAAAAGTCTCTCTGAGGTTCCCCTCCCCTCCCTGTTTTTCTCTCATCTGAAATTTCAGGAAAAAGCACATGGCTTAAGGTCTTCTGGTGTAGCCCACACAGTGAGGCTCCCATGACTATGTTCACCAAGGTTTCCATGGCAGCCATTGCGTATTCCCCCAAGCCTTTATTTGCCAATTTGCTAATAGCCAGTGATTGCTAAAGCTAACATAAGGCATATGACACGCCAAAGGAAAAATTTCATAATGGTCATATTTACTAAAGCTTAAGGCCTAAAATCACCGATGGCCTTTAAATGGACACCATTCATTTAAAGACAAACACACAAGTGTGAGACTGCTAACATTTCTGCCGCATTGCTCCTCTCTTCAAGACTTCTGTCCTATTAGGTTATTTTTAGTTCCTAGGGCACAGCGAGTTTCTATTCCCATATCTCTGCCTAGCCAACTTTATTTATCCTCAGGACCCAGCTCAATACTTTCTTCTGGATATTTTTCTTGACTCTCCTCACTAGATTAGTCTCCTGTTCCTTTGTGTATTATATTTCTCCTAGTATGACATGTAGCATATTTTTATTGTTTTTTTTTTTTTTGTCTCTTTCTCTATATTAAAATCTTACAAGCTTCTGAAAAGGAGGCATTGGTGATGCACATGGACCATCAGATGAAGAGAGTAAGTCCTGACCAAGAGTGAGGATTAGGTAAATAAAATTCTCTGCCATATGAGAACACTCCCTGTTGCATGGCAGCATTCTTGATCTATAGTAGAGATACACTGAATAATTTTAAATGAATACATGAATACAGAAAAATGCTTATGTCTTCTCTTCCAATTCACTTTGAAATTTTTAAATATGTTGCCTAAGACATATTTTTTTCCAGTTTTGATTTGAGGAATATATTGAATTCTCCTCAGAAAGTAGTGACCAATTAATTTTACATTTTTTTGTTTGTTAGCCAGAAACCTAAGATCTTGTTATCTTCTTAATCCTTCCAGAAATTGCTTTACTCTCCTAGTGGCAGATTGAAAGAAAATGGCCATGAGTTCTTCCCTGACTCTATCCATGCCACTGAACAATAGTTTTTTGCAGGCCCTCCATTGAGTGGGGGAATCTATTTCCCCATCTCTTGAATCTGAGCTGGCCTTGCGACTTGCTTTGACTAACAGAATGCTGTGGTAACAGCTCTGTGACACTTTCAAACCTGCACTTCACAAGAGCTCACAAGCATTTGCTCATATTTTTGAACCTCTTTCAAGCTTCCAAGTGAACAATTTTGAGTTAGCCTTTGAGATGATATATATGTGGTCCAGGCATTTTTGTTGACCCGGTGAATAACCTGAAACTATCCAGGTATGTGAGGGAGGCAACCCACCATGTTAGTGTAAAGGCATGTATGAGTCTAGCCAAGAACAACTGACTGTGGTTCAGATCTACACAATTAACTGGCAGGCCCAAACTCTCGTGAGCCATAATAATTGCTGTTTTAAACCAGTAAATTTTGAAGTGGTTTGTTAAGCAGTTATTGCCTTTGAGGAAGTCCTGCCTAAGTGATCCTATTTTATTTATTTTTATTTATTTATTTATTTTAACGTTTTTGTTTTATTTTGAGGACAGAGAGAGACAGAGCATGAACGGGGAGAGGGTCAGAGAGACAGGGAGACACAGAATCTGAAACCGGCTCCAGGCTCTGAGCTGTCAGCACTGAGCCCGACGTGGGGCTCGAAAGCACAGACCACGAGATCATGACCTGAGCCGAAGTTGGACGCTTAACTGACTGTGCCACCCAGGCGTCCCATAAGTGATCCTGTTTTAAAAAAGCAACTCCGCTTTTGAGTACCCCTTTCCTCTTCCCAGATTTCTATGTACATCTTTGACAATATATATTTATTTTACATGGTTTTCCTACTCTGAAATTTTAATGGAATCTCCATATTGACAGGATTTTATTTTGCTTTTTTTTTTTTTTGCTATCTCTCCAACACCTAAAAAATGCCTTGCACAAAATGGACACGTGATATGTATTCATGTAATCAATTTGTGATTAATTTTGGCAATTTTATTTATTTTAATATATGGAATATTTGTTTCTTTTACCAAACTAAAATTTACCCCTCTCTTTTGCTCTTCATTTGATCAATTCAGTTGCAGCTATCAGATTTATTGTTACCCAATATCTTAATTATATTACACAGAATAAAGTAAATGGATGCATGAGTGGCTTACATGAGTCATTGTAAGAATACATGAAACCTTGTTCTAATGAACAAAATTATAACTATTCCTAGTAAGATTCAGGCATAGCGCCTAATTAGAAAAATAAAATCCCTGGCTTTTTCTCAATATTTTCTTTAAAAAGCTAAAAAAAACTTTGTAAGAATCTTACACAGTATAGGTAGTTACTTGTTTTCCATGAATTTCTGCCTGTTTGTGATTCCATCATCTCTAAAACATGTGTTTGTAACGAAATAAGAATGGTTACTTCTTCCCTGTGTTTCGTGCCCTTCAAAACAGTTAGCGTGCAGCTTTAGGAAGGGTACATGTGGTTTATTGATGGACATAAACCAGCCACAGGATGGATCAGTGCTAGAAATTGATTGTTGCACATTCCAAGTTGATCACTTTCATATTGCATTACATATGCCATTTAACATGCCAAGAATTGGGAATTATTTTCTAAAATAAATTGGCTATATAAACAACCTAAGAAATCACTCAACTTAATACAAACATCTATTAAGTGAGAAAATCCACACAAAACAAGCAGAGAGTTTAAAAGATAAAAGATGTCATTGAAATTCTAGTTGAGTTACTTTCATTATTCTATATAGAGTTTATTCTAATATTAAAAGGGGATTTCAGAGGAAAATATTCCAAAATCTCTTTTTCTTAAAAGTTAAACATATAAAAATTCTGTTTAACAACCTTAGAATACTTGTAAAAAATAGAGAACATCTCAGAGTTCATGATATTAAAGCAAAGCATAATTTTTCAAGTCATAGTAATTATGCTGGCTATCACCCCATTACTGATATAATGTGAAGCTAATAAGCCAAGTAATTAGTATGCTCTGGGTCAGAATTTTCACCTCAGTAACTGAAGGGTAAATGAAGACAAAGCAGTGTAATATTAAATGTACAAGCAAAGGAGTAGTAACATGTTATAATGAAAATCTGAAAGATGACATAAGAAATAGTGTATTTTTGTGGGCTTATTGAAGAAACATATGAGAAATTGATTTAGTTTTTAAGCTTAGTAAACGTTAAGACATATTTGATTGTGTTGCTAGTGATTACTATTAAATACATAAACATTTAAATGTTCCCATGTGTTGAACATTGTACAAATCATGCATTAGATAACTCATGCTTATTTTAATTGGCTATTGTAGTGTCACAATTGTAATGAAAGTAAATATTCCTTTTTACTGTCCCAAAAAAGAAAAACAGATCAACTTGCATTGAAGAGCTGGTGCCCTCACAATGAAGAAGAGAAAAAAATCAAAGGTAAACAGATATTGAGAGTTTTCCTATTCTAGTAATTGGGACTAACACAGCAGCTTTTCTTGAGGACAAAAGAAGCAAATTGCCCCCCAATTCTATGCTCAGAGAGACACTACAAATGACAAAGAATCTCCACTCCAAGAGACCTTTTAAGAGCTACAAAACTGGCACTAAATTCATTAGCCCGACTCTACCACCATGCCAAAGGGAAGGTTTTCTCTTTAGGGTAGTCCGATGTTCTGGAAAGAGGATATCCCCTAGCCTCAAGAATGGAGGAGTTTTTGTCATTTTCCTCAGGTCAAGTCTTACAGAATAAAAAAGATGTTTATTAGGAAGCACTACTGAAACCAACATGTATGGAAATAAGGGCAAGGAATTAAGAATGGGTAGGGAAAGAAGTTGAGTTGTGGTACAAGTTGGTTACAATGAAGGACCCAACTGATCCTACAGAAAGCTCTAGAGTTGGAAGTTCTCTTCAGACTAGACCTAACATAAGTTGAAGGGCCATACCTTTATACCTGCACAATGTGAAGTTACTGAATGTAGGGGCACCTGGAAGAGGCATAACTTTGGGCAGAGCATTTAACCAGAAAATTCCTAAGAAGGCTGAACACTTTCTAGCAACAACCCCAGCAGTTGCAGAAATAAGCTCTTAATTCTTGAAGGTGATCTGAGTAGCCTAACACATCATCCATTTCACTAATTCTTTAAATCTTGGCAAGACGTGATTGAGAACTTCCACATACAGAAAGGGCAAAAATGCTACACTGACTCCAGCCCTTCCTCTTCTTTTTTTTAAATGTACATTCTTTATTCTTTTTTTTTTTTTTTTTTTTTTTGAGAGAGAGAGAGAGAGAATATGAACAGGGAAGGTCAGAGGGAGAGAGAGAATCCTATGCAGACTCCACACTCGGCAGAGAGCCACATCAGGCATCGGGCTCAATCCCATGACCAACATTGAGAGATCATGGCGTGAACCAAAATTAAGAGTTGGAGGCTTAACCAACTGTATCACTCAGGTGCTTTGACCCCAGCACTACTAAAGGCCTGACAGTGATAAAAATGATGAGTCTTAAAGTTCAAGAACGACTGAAGAAAGTACATGAGACTAGGGACTTCCATCTTGTCCAAACAATGTTAGTATGGATGTGTGGGTTGTACAAAGCTGTTGTGTACAGGCTGAGAGCCATGAGTCAGATGAAAGGGATTGCCAGGTAACACAACATAAAATCAATTTCCAGGGATTTGTATAGGAATGAGCCATTTTCTTTCACATCTAGCTCTAAGACATGGGTCAACCAAAGAGGGGATTAAAATCTTACTCAATTGAATGAGTAGACATGACTTTTCTCTTATGCTTTTCCCCTATCTCATGACCACAGGAGGAAGGCCAAGAAAAATGAGGGAAGGACTTGTGAAGAAAACATCATACTTAATTCCCACTACTCCAAACCCCTAGAGCCACAGACAAACCTATATTACCCTAAAAGAGAAGGGGTATGAACAATCCAATGGTGTTGGGAGATTTTAGGTCTCTAGGGTAACAGTTGACTTTTGAGGGATTGAAACCAATAGATAAAAACCTCCATCTATCACTGTCCAGGGCAGAAAATTCTAAGACTTACTGTAAGATTCCTTATAATCACCTAAAAGAAATCAGCACCGGCTGTCCTCAGTGTGACCAACTGAATACAACTTCTTTGTATTATCCGTCTCTCCTTTCTTATTTCACTCTCCTCCCCCTCAATTCTGTATCCTGCTATAATATTTCTAAATTTTTGTCTCAGGCTGTACTTTGCAGAGAACCCAAGTTAATATGCACAAAAGCACACTTTTCTTTGTTTTTATGTGAAACGGGAATCTTTTTATTCCTAGGTTTACAGAAACCAAACATTCTATTGACAATACAAATTATAGCAGTAACACATTTGATAGAAGATATTTTTGTCTTCAGTGCTTTCAGCACTTTTATTGAAGAAATTGAGATACTTCCTCTCAGGGGTCTTTGAATTGGAAGTATAATTTTCTTCTTCCCTAAATTTGATCAAGGATACTGGATTGCATATGTATTCCTCCCATATCAGAGATCTTTGTAAGCTTTATATCGTGGTTTTAGAAATTTAATGGGCTTAGAAGTATTTCTACTTAAACTCTCTAGTACCAGAAAACTATAAAAATAATGTATTGCAACCTCAGTTTGGACTTGTATTTAAATAATCACAGAAACTATTCTAGGTTCTTTTTTTGAGAAACTACAGTTGTAGGACTATCAAAGTCACTCTGAAATATTCATGTTATAACTTATATATAATATCAGACCTTCCAATAACACACACTTTCCCTTGCACTTTATGGTTTCTGCAATTTTTTTCTCTCAGTAAAATGAATCCACCTTGGACATTTATATAAATCATCCGTAGAGAAATGTTTGTACCTGTCACGCTGAACAAATGTTCTACACCCCTTTCATTGCCATGAATCTACCAACTGACTGCTTATTTATTCATTGTGTTTGCATGTTTGATTTATAAAGGAACAAAACTACATGATTGGATACATTAAGTATTACATCATTTTTTATAGTGAATAAATGAGAAGCATTGGTAGGTTTGAGGGAACTTTCCATTAAATTTAGATGCTGAGGATCTTACCTCGAAATTAAAAGAAATTTGACCTAGAATAAACATTATTTGAAAGAAGTCAAGATAAACATTTGAAGCATATCTCCTGACAACTGAAAGTGAGGGATATGCCTTGGAGAAAACAGCAACCAGACGTGACACAGGGAAGGGAAAGCAAGCATGTATAACCATCATGCTTACTCAAAACTCCTCTGCAAATATGCATACTATAGTGTGTCTGTGTATGACAACATAATATGTTATCATTCATTTTAAGCCTATTTGTCATGATCCAAAAATGTTTTTTGCTTTTTTATGAGAAATTTCCTTTATCAGAAATAATAATTACACGTGGAAAGTAGTTACTATATAATACAACACTTCTGTTTTCAAAGACTATCCTTAATAGTAAAAGTAAATGTCTGGATATCCTGTTCTTTCTCTCCTCATTGCCCCAGTACTGACTTATCCTCTCTCTTTTCTACGCCATGCCCTTGATTGTATATCAAAGCTAATAAAGTAATGCTATTGTAAATTCTAGTCCCTCACTAATAGCTTCTTTTGATAGAATTTAATGGGAGAAGTAGATGAAAGGCTTAAAACCTAATCCAGCTCAATCCAGCTGTACAAGGGAACAGTTCAGAAATGGCTACCCCTTAATCTCCAACTCAACTGCTTTGGTCATATGTGAAGAAAAGATCAATTTACCAAATGGTACTTCAAAATAGAGAACTTCCTACCCAAATCTCAAGGATAAGTTCCAGCTGCCAAGTCTATCAGAAGAATAAGCAAAATCAAAGGAGACACACGTACAAAACCTAAACAGTTGGCTCCAAAGAGTTTTTGATCTAAGAAAATGTGAGCCAAAAATGAAGACATTTCCCAAAGAAAAAGCATCTTCAGTATGAAGCACAGAAAAGTGAGTAGATGAAGTATAGATTATTAGCATTTCTGGAACTTACCAAATGGCTGTTCTAGACACGTTTATACAGTCTATGGGAGGAGATGTGTAATAAGCCATCAATGGAGAGCCAATAAATGGGCAAATAACAAATAGTCAGAAATAAAGCTCTAATTGTCTCTAACCTCAAAGCTATAGTTGCCTCTTTCCCTCTCTTTTGCTCATTTATTGTTCCAACACTTATATTGAATATCTGCTCCATGCCAGACACTTATTATTTTATTTATTAAATTCTTAGAATAAATCTCTAAAATAAAAATATTATTTCATTTTTAGGAAGGAAGAAATTGAGTTTTGAAGACATTATGAATATTGTGCAGTTAATATTAGAGGGTGTCAAAATCAGAATTCAATTCCTATCTTCTTCCGATAGAATTCCAGTGTGTTACTTCACCAGACCTAGCAAACTATATGCCAATCAACAAGAAATCTTTCAAACTGTATGAAATGCCTCTCCAAAACCACCAACAGTTTAGTTTGCATCATCTTGCAACCAGATTATTCCCTGATAACTTTTAACTTTGTTCTTCTGATTTTTCCCACTCCAATTCAATATCCACATTGCTGCCAAAATTATGGTTATAAGATGCACATTTGTTCCTTCTCTCCCTTATACTACACCTCTAAATAATGACTTCTTAGATCATGACATCATGACTTCTACTTTTCAAGTAGGCTGCAAAGTAACAGGAGGCATGCTTTATAATCACATGGCACGGTTACCTTTCCTCCAGACTTAGAGAATAAATTGAAGAATTCTGAACCCAACATTAACTTTCATGTTGCTGTGCCATTATTTAGTCCAGGGCGAACAACTCAGCATATATTTGTGTGCAAGCTGTGCTCTAATGAAAATATGTGCCTGTAGTCCTGGACTGATGCAAAGGGTGAGGAAGTATCTACCAGAGGAAAGTGAGAGGACAGCAGGGCCATGAAATCAGTGGATTTGCCAGCCCATGTCTTAGCTCTCTATTTGCCTGCAAAATCTTTGTCCACACACTAAATCAAGCATTACCTCCTCCTGGAAATCATCGTCAACTTTGTGTAAAGCAATGTTAAACACAATCTTCTTTGGTTTCACAGGACAGTTTTTATAGCTATTGGATTATAGTCAAAATGTATGTGCTTATCACTTCAAACCTCAGAAGTTCTTAAGGGTAAAGGACCATGCTTTTCTCAATTTGTGTTTCAATGCATAGTACAGTGTCTGACTTTTTTGTAGGTAGTCACCAAATGTGTAATTGACTAGATTCTAGTGATTAAAGAGATATCCTTGGCTGATACTCTTAAAGTTTTCTATCTTATATTCTTTTTCTTGAGATGAATTAAATATATATTTAATAGGAGAAAATGGCAACCTCCGAGTAAAACAAATATTTATAACTTGAGTTTAATATGTCTTTAAAATGTTAGGGTTTTGTAACAGTAATGATGCATATAGGTATAAAAAAAAACCTCAGTCAACAAAATATAAAGAATAAAATAGGGGCGCCTGGGTGGCGCAGTCGGTTAAGCGTCCGACTTCAGCCAGGTCACGATCTCGCGGTCCGTGGGTTCGAGCCCCGCGTCAGGCTCTGGGCTGATGGCTCGGAGCCTGGAGCCTGTTTCCGATTCTGTGTCTCCCTCTCTCTCTGCCCCTCCCCCGTTCATGCTCTGTCTCTCTCTGTCCCAAAAATAAATAAAAAACGTTGAAAAAAAAAATTAAAAAAAAAAAAAAAAAAAAAAAAAGAATAAAATAAAACCTAAGAACCAAAAAACAACTGACTAGTATATTCATAATTTAACAATGTAGCCACATAAAATCATTATTAATTTATGTTATTGGTGAAGAAAAGCTCCACTCTTGCATTGGTATACATTATAGGTAATGGATAATATTATAAATTATGTTCTAAGGTTTTAATTTCACATGTAAACAAATTAATTTATAAAAACATCATTAATTTTGATCTGTGGTCTATAAAAATTGGAAAGTTTTGGTTCGATTTTCATCTATGGATTGACTTCCAAAAGAGTTTGGCTTTCCCCACAGCTTAACAAAAGGTATCTCTAGAGTTCACATCCTATGCTGAGCTACTCTATCTATGTTTGTTCACTGATAGAGTGATACCCTTTCATCCTTTCTTGTGAGAAATATCCATTATGGATGATTTCTACTTGTTCATGCATTCTCAAAGCATTCCACAAGTCCATCAATTTACTGTAAGTAGAGAATGAAGGAAGGAAAATGAAATTATTTAGGCAGCATTTCTGTTCTATATTCATGGACTTATAAGCTTTTGTGTGATGAAGAAATCACTGTAAATGTTTTTCAAGTGATCAGGAAACACAGTCCCGACCTAAGGACAGATATGTAAATGTGACTGTTTGAAAAATGTCAAATCTTCTATTTTCCAAATGAATATTTTTAATGGAAAAATTTCTGCTGACTAGCATGTGTATAACAGCGTTTTGGTAAACCACTTTGTCTATGATATGCCATGGCATAATGTAATATGTACATCCAGGGTACGTATGGTACACATGTGACAGGTATGACATGGCATGTCACAGAAAACCTTGCTTCTCAAAAAGCTGAGGGAAAAATGTGTTTATCAAAAAGCTGAGGGAAAAAGGTGATAAATATTTTTTTTTTAATTCTTAAGGCGTGGAAGTTGCTTACTGAAATTATATTGCCATTAAAACAAATGGGTTTGTGATGAATATGTGTAAAATACAGCAAAATCATATCTTCGTGATGATATGCAATTTCAAATTATTGCTCCTTCTGACTTCCTATTTTTCAGTTAAATAGTTACCAATGTCTCTGTGGTTTTGAAACTCTAAATCTAAAGCATACCGCCAATCTAAAAACATGGTAAATAAAATGGCCATGGAGAAGTACTATAGTGATTTCTTTCAATACCACTTATGTTTCAAAAAAAGGATAACAGAGAAATAATTAGGCATAGACATCAAGTATGTATTTTTTTTCTTTGTACCTTTTCTGGAAAACAAATCACTTTAAGAGATAAACTTTATATGTAAGTAATTTGCAGAAAAAAATAGTAGAAAGCCATAAAATATTTAAATACTCAACTCTACTTTTAATTAACAAATTTCAAAATCCAAATGATGAAGTTCTATTTTTTACCGACCATATAGTTGCAAATTTAAAAGCTTGATAATGCTCAGTGCTTATGAGAATTTGGAGACAGGCATCCCCATAATGCTGGAGAACCTGATGAAACGTTTTATAGGATAATCTGGCAATTTCACTGCTAGTAATTTACTTAATGTATATAGTTCCATTTGTATTCATAAACATATACACAATGTTGTTTATTTCTTTGTTTTCAATAGTAACAAAAATGCCAAAATAATGGGTGGAAGAAAGATAATTTGTTGTAGCACTGCTTACAATGAAAAACAACATTGCTTTAAAAAATAGAGCCATATGAATAAATGCTGATGTGGAAAAATCTCCGAGATTTATTTGCAATGAAAAACAAACATGAGAGACAAATAAGCTTAGTATAATTGCACATGTGTTGTGTGTGAGAAAGAGACAGAGAGAGAGAGAATGCACGTACAATAAGCTGTATAAGGGCTCTTTTTAAACTATGAAAGTGCACGCTTAAAAAAAATCTCAAAAGTTTTCATTCCCAGAAGAATGAAACATGACAAGGTAGCTGAGGGAATAACAGAACAGGGAAATTATCTCATTTCAGTCATTAAAACATAGTAACATTAGAGAATAGGATAAATTTAACAACCAGCAAGAAAATTTTTAAGAGAAATAAGCTAGGAAAAAGACACAAACATATAGTTTTGAAATCATTTACCAAAATATTGTGAAGAATGTTCAAAATTAGAAATAATATAAAAAATTAGACTTTCAACAATAGAAGCTATAAAAAAATAAACTCATCTCCTGCCACAAAAGCTAGATGAAAAAAATTGAGTACAAAACAAAATAGGGGTGTCTGGGTGACTCAGTCGATCAGGTGTTTGACTTTTGGTTTTGACACAGGTAATCTCGCTGTTTGTGAGATCAATCCCCTCATGGGGCTCTGGGCTGAACATGGAGCCTGCTTGGGATTCTATCTCCCTCTTTCTCTACCCCTTGCTCATTCGTGCTTGCTCTCTCAAATTAAATAAATATTTTAAAAAGAGAGTTAAAAATGAAATAAAAACAAAATCGAGATCTGACATTTGAGCAAAGATTTACAAATACGACAGTCTTCTTGCAAGGCCTGTGTGTGTGTGTGTGTGTGTGTGTGTGTGTGAGTGTGTGTGTGTAACAAAGGGAGTGAGAGAGAGAGAGAGAGTGCATATACACTAGAAATATTAGAAATACACACAAAAAGTCACAGAAGGAAATTAATACCCAAAGCTATGGGAATATAAAAAAATAATGAAGTACCCTTGGTGACGACTTCATTGTTAGGTCAGCAGTGCCAGTCTCGTATTGGCACTCTTACTGGCACTCATATTGAATTCTTTTTGTTACAGATAGTTCTATAGCCCACATGTCAAGAGTGCCCTGACAGTGATGTAGTCATCTTGTTACTTGTCAAAATGCCTCAATGATGTCTTACTCATAGGTAAATTTTCACTAAGTACTGGGTAATAAATAAATTAATGTATTAATGGCAGTATGCTGACTTTAATGGAACAAACAAATGTATCCATCCTGTAGGCATAAGAATACTAGGACAAACTTTGATGTAAATATTTGGCCCAGAAAGACTGATTTTTAATTCATTAATACAAAGTGAAAGAGTCTTGTGAATAAAACCTAAACAGATTGCAATTGCTGTTGTAGGACAGTATTGAGTGCTACTTATCTTATATGAACATCAAAATAATTTGAGACAAGCCCTTAGAGGTTATTTGCTTCTTCAAGTCATGTTTTTCAAAATTGGTTATGATATCAAATATCCACAATACTGATGAAATATGTAGTGCTTCTCATACAGCACAAAACTATCAAGAGATTGATTATACGAAACATTACATTTCTTTGAAGAGTTTCATTCACACCTGATTATGAGAAAAGAAGGATTTTCCACAGATCCTTTGAGAAATGTTTGAAAGAAAAGCATTTCAGTCACCATACCATTCTTTTCTATATCCCTAGCCCCACCCTAAAATAAAACTGGGGCATATATATCCTATAATAACTTCATGAAAAATCATTATCTAAAACTCTCATGTTTGTGAAATGAATGTGCAGCTGTTGAGCCTGCCTGCTGGAGAAACACTGTAAAAATGCATCTCTAGACAAGAAACAACATGATATGAATGGATGAGATGGAAATGTGAGAGAGAGAAACAACACATCTCTGTCTACCAATAGATTGCATGGGGAAAAAATTGAGAAGGAAAAAAATGGACTTATTTGTACAATTGAGATAGTTACTATTTTCAATAATGTGAATCACATATTAGTCAAGTATCAGGGAATAAGTTCATTTTTACTAGGCTATCATAAGCAGTATATAACTTAAAATATAAAATGTGAAGTTTATTAATATGTGATATAATAAATGATAGTGTTTGTTAGGCACAATTATATTTCCTTCTTTATTCACTTAGCATAACACATTCCAGAGTATTTTATATTAAAGAAAGAAATAAAATATAGAGCCTCTCAATATATATACTTTCTAGTGATTATATTTAGGTCATCCAAATCTAGTCATTGACTTTGGCAAAACCTATTTTTCACATGAAGGCCAAATTGAGAATTAGCTGCTCAATTTAAAAAAAATGCTATGGCTCATCCCTGTTTTTATATTTCCTTTCGTGAAAGGCTTTCTATTTTCTCAAATATAGGGGTATCTATTTCCTTAAATGCAGGGATTTCTTATGGCACCAAAGCAAAATAAAGACTTTCAGTCATTTTCCCACGATAACACAAATGCTACGACATAAAAGAAACATGAGCACTAACTCAGCGTGTAGTTACTTGTGAAAATGTCTGAAATTCAAATATACAACAAAGAATTAAAAATATTGCACATGATTTATGTCATCACAAAGGTTAATATCCTCTTCTCTGTTTAAAATATAGTTATAAATGGTTATACCTGTATTTTTTACCTTTCAATATGTGTGATACATGTTTAAATATTTTATACATATATACACACACATATATGTTCTTACACTTGTACACATACATATAGAGGGAAAAAGAGAGAGGGAAAGAGAGAAGGAAGGAAGGAAGGAAGGAAGGAAGGAAGGAAGGAAGGAAGGAAAAAAAAAGAGAGAAAGTTCTTGGATTATATTAAATTCAAAACACAGACCAGAATGAAAGATAGGACTCTAATAACACTGAAAAGACACAGAGAATTGAATCTGTTATAAATGATTTATGCTCTAGGATCATGAGGTTAAAAAGGCAAAAGCTTTAATGCTCACTCGTGCAAGAATGTCAAGTCACTGGTCTAGATAAAGAATTTGACAGTAATAAGATTTTAAAAGTGGGTATTTTCTGGTAGCATTGTCTGCCATAATAAATAGAGGTCATAAAGCTTTGGTCTAAACATATTCAGGGAGGGATTAATACTGCAAGCAGATCATTCATCTGAACTTTGAGAATGTACTTATAGGCCAATTTAATAAATGGATAATGACATAAAGACTATTTGTGAGTCTCAGGGAAACATATGTCTCTTCTGAGATTTTTATTTTTTTATTTCACTATAATTCTTCTAATGGATAATTTTTTATTGCAAATTTGAACAAAGCTATACTGCTTTTAGAGTAAAAAATATATAAATCACTTATATTAACCACAATAACAGAATGTCACCACCACCATTAATTCCTGTATGCCCTAAAAGGTGCTGAGAAAAGTGAACTATATAACGGAAATGGATTTATTTTAAAGAAAGATAAGTTTGAATCTGAGTGAATCACTCATTTAAAAAACTGATTCATCTTCTAGGAGTTCACCTTTACAGAGATTGGTTGTCTATTATATTTGACAAATAATCCTATTCATTTAGGCAACATATCAACTTAAAATACAAGTTTGTTTCAGGGGATGTGGGTTAATGATTAATCAAAATTATTTGGTCTACCTGGAACATATCATGGAAATATATGGCTCTCATTTAGTATAGAAACAAAATTAAAGTTTCACTTTGAGTTCTAATACTAATGTTCAACAGAAATATGGAGACAGCATGTAAGTAATAAATCAACTATTTATTTATAACTATGACTTGTTCTCAACTTAATTTAATTCACAGAATTAAGATGACTTTAATACCTTCATTGCATATAAAGATATAATTATCCAAATACATTATCATTTGACTTTTTAAAAATACATGGTGCAGAAATTTGTAAATGCTGAAATAGCATGTGCTTGACAGTGGCTCACAGATGAACCTATTATTTTATTTCCATTAAATACTCACAGGCAGGAGAGATATAGTTCTTAGAATTCATAAATGTATATGTATATGTTTTTGGGTGTGTATAAAATTATAAGAAATTTGAATTTGCATGATGCAAGAAAAAAATAATATCACCACAAACAAGAACCAAAAATAATTTATACTAAGGTTTTAACATATACCATATTTCCAAGAATTCCATATGTATACTTTTCCTTTTTAAAAAACATCATAAATCCCCATGTTACCATTTTGATGGCTTCAAAATGTTGTCATTTTATTGTACCACTATTTAATTAAATACTCTACTACTCTTTTCCCCACTGAATGGTTTTAATAGTCCAAGATGAGTACATAATATACTTTTTGAAACAGGAACATTTTAAATAATATTTAACTTCTGAAAAAAACCTATTTTTTTCAAAGTTTCAGATGAAAAATAAATATTCTACTCTGTAGGACAGATCTATCTATAGCACTTTGTATACTAAAATACACTGCACTTTTACTACAAGCAGTGACTATTATCCACAGCAGCTATTTTATTTACTTCGTGTTTATGAACTCTTTAAGTACACACAAGAGACATAAGAAGTGATTACAATTATTTACCCAGTTTTGTAGATGAGAAAATTGAGGCAAAGTTGTTGCTAACCACTAAGGATAAGCTCAGTCAGCAACTGAGACAGGATTTCAACCCATTCCAACTCTCTGGAGGCCAAGTTCTTAATCACTACCTAGTCATGTCACCAAAATCACATGATATGAAGACATCTTACTTTTAGAATTTCCTTGGATGTTATTAAAACTGATACTGGTAAATGTACTGCTCCCTAAGAGAGCTTTGAAAATATTGCCACCCCTTTTCTTTCAACCCCAGCATCATTTGAATTTTGTACCTCTTTGCAGATTATATCCCTCTCTCTTTCTTTCAAATTATTTTAATACTCTGTCTTTGTTACTGATGTTCTCAATTTTATTAATATAACTCTAGATGTGAAATAGACATTTTAAATGCATGTAAATATCCTGTTCCTTACTAGTTTTGGCATCCATTGATTATTCTTACCTGAATTAATTATTACAAGGATGACAGGAGAGTGGTGATTTTCTATTCTTATAATTCTTTTATATTAATGATCGGGTATCCCATTTCAAGAAAGAGCTTTTAGTTTACAAGTATACATGGATTATCAATATTATCAATGAGGCTTTATGGATTCTTTATTTCATCATGTAGAAGCTGTTGCTATCATTTAATATCATAAATTTGGCTGGTGGAGATCATCTTTGGCTTTTTTGGTTGGTCTCTCCCTTATCATTTTGTTTTTGCTTTGTTATAGCAGTTACTATATGGAAACTGAATTTTTAAGCTGTGCCCCTTCCCCAGAATCAATTACTTCCCCCAAGGTGTTTTAGATCGCCTTGTGTTTAAATGGCAAATTGTATTTAGAAATCAATATATGGGTGCTAGACTTCCTTATTGGTACTGACATGTTATTGCTCATAGACATTTCAGCAAACAGAAATACTGAACAAGTTAGAGATAAATTACAGGATATTCTGAGATTTGCTTCAAAATAATGCAATTGAGAAGAGCGAGTTGGCAGAATTAAACACAAAACAAACTTGGTCATCATTGAAGTTAGTTGATGGATACAAGGTTCATTGTATTATTTTGTTTACTTTTGCCTATGTCTGAAAAAATTCCTTAATAAAACAATTTCTAATCAACAAAGGCAGCAACAAACTGCAGACAAACTCCAAAAACGAAAATCAAGTTTTCTCCTAATAATGGTCTTTAATCTGAAAACCTATTCAAGTGGATATGCAAGTATTTGGCATTTAGTGATAATACCTAAAGCAAGCAAGATTCCATTGTAATTATAAGCAATTTAATTTCTTGCAATTCATTTCTTTTCATATTTCAAAATATTATTTCTTATTCCCCAAACTCCTCTTAGTGAGTCAACACTAATTATAGTAAATTGTGTTTAATGCTTTGGATTTTTCTTTTGTTCATAGCTTAAATCGATCTTAAGTTCTGGATCTTACATGAAACTTTCCTCAGTTGATCACAAAGAGCCCTATTCTTTTCCACATATGTTTGGGACCCACCCCCCACCACCAAGCAATTACTTTTCTGCATCATTACATGCTTTTTCACTTCTGTGATACCCAAGACCCAATCATGGTGCCCTCGAGAATTAAGCTCTCCACTCCACCTCAATGTCTCCTTATCTTATGGACTATAATGGCTCACATCCACCACACTGGTCCTATAGTGAAAAAAAGACACTATTCCCTTAAATCTGTATATATTTTTATTAGTACTAAAGCACCCTAATTAATCCAGCCTTTATTGAATGTCCAAAACTGTTGTTGGATGTCAAGGAACTATGCCTGGCCACCCCCTGCAGAACCAAAAGATTCTCCTTTGAGTTGCTTGGAGTCAGAAGAAAACAATTGCATGTTTCAGAAAAATGGGGTAGAAAAAAGTACTAGGAATATCAAAAAATCAATATCTTCTCTCTTTTCAAGCCTCAATATATTGTGGATCAATTTATATGTCTAATTGACTTTCTAAAACCTCTGTCTTGTAAAAAAAATTATGAATGCATTATGTTTTACTTAATTCTATTCCCCATTAATGAATAGTTACATAGTTTGTTCCCAAATTCTATAACCACTTTATAGTTAAAAAAATCACTAGGAATTGAAAATTGTGAATTATAAATCCTAGAATATTTCAATTAATTTAAGAATTCAGTCATTTTCATCAACATATTAAATGATGATTACTGGGAAATGATCACAATTTTTTTTTTGTTTATTTTATTTTTGAGAGAGAGAGAGAGAGAGAGGCAGAAAGAGAGGGAGACACAGGATTTGAAGCAGCCTCCAGACTCTGAGCTGTCAGCATAGAGCCCCACATGGGGCTTGAACCCACAGACCGCAAGTCCATGACCTGAGCTGAAGTCAGGGCTCAACCCACTCAGCCACCCAGGCTCCCAGATCACAATTAGATAATAGATTTGTGGCAAACGTTAACATAGCTTTTCTCAATGTAGTCATATAAAGAGAAAATTAACATTTGTTGGACTAAAAGTCAATTTGTTGAATACTTTTTCTCATAAAATAGTACACTATCAAATCTATACAAGAAAATACTACTGAGCTGTGGTTGAGATACATGTGCAAAGTAGTAGCAGAAACTCCCTGGCAGTCAGCTGGAGTATGCCCAAACACATCTCTATTTCCTGACATATACCACACAAACATTATATCGTTGCCTAATTGAGAAAAATGTAAAAAGCACTGAGTGTGAATAAGAATATCATGCAATTTAATGAGCATGGAAAATAAGTACAGCTACAACAACAGAAAATGTTTGAGGTCTTTTAGGCTTTATAGGATTTGGTAATTTCTATCATAATTCTGAGGCCTGTATTTTTAAACTATGTTCCTTTAAATATATGTTTTTCTCATTGGGTTGTTGGAAGGCAAATCTCCTCTGAATCCGTTTTTTTTTTTAATTTTTCCCTGAAATTAAATTAAACACAACTAGTATGTTGTGTAATCACACAAAAGAAAACACCATAACTCACAGGGTCAAAGAAATTAATATCAAAATGAAATTAATGTTTGTCTACATCAACTCAGTTCTGGTTTGAAAAATATTTCTTTTGTCTGTCTCTGTCTCTCTCTCTCTCTCTCTTTTTAAGTAATATGTTTGTGTATGTGTTAGTTTAAGTACTGAAAATATACAACCTAAGAGAAGTATCTCCTTATTTTAATTTTTTTCTTTGGCTATATTTTTTGTGTATTACCACATGGCTCTCCATCACTTTATACCATGGTCCATAAAGAAACAGACTGCCTGTGAAACAACATCTTGATAAAAAAGAAATCACCCAATCATTGCATATCCCTAAGCATCTGGTTTGGGAAAATAGAACAGGGAGCCTAAGCAACTTGACACATCTGTATGAAAAACAGTGGAGCTAGTTCCATTTGTTTGTTTCCTCTTTACAGTTAAGAAAATGAAAGCTGATGCATTTGAAGCTTACAATAAAGATAGCAAATATTCCAAAGGCTTTCATATGTAAAATATTTTAATTGCTGAAGGACTTGGAATAAATCTTGGCTCACTCGCGTTAACATTTCTCTTCTTGGGACTTCTGCTTCATTTTCCACAAAGTTTGTATTATTAGTACTTTGTCAAATTTCTTATTTCTTTCTTTTGATCCTCTGAACAGTAGACCAAAAAAAAAAGAGCTTACACTGAAATTGAATTTCATAATTAGTGTTCAAGCAATAGCAACTTTCTTAGAAATTTTACATAATAACTGATAAATCAGCAAGCCAAGTCTATTCCATTTTGAAGTATCAAGCTTTTGAAGTTTTTAGGAAATTGTGGAGGTGATATAAAACCTGAAGAGATGTTAAGATTTAATTGATGCAGTATTTCTCCTAGGGAAAAAAAGGAACAATTATCATTGTGAAGGCATCAATTGCTATGAAATCGAAGACTGGCGATTTCTAGTGTTTGTGTTCTCCTTCTATTCAAGGGTTGAACTAAAATAACTTTTCCAGTCTCATTTACAACTAGATGAGGCCCCGAGACCTACTTCTGACCAATATAGGGTAAGTTGAAATCCAAAGCCTGGATCATTAAAAAAAAATTACATGTTGATTCTGTCTCCATCTTTCCCCATCTCTCAGCCGAGGCAAAGGTACCAGCAGATTCTGGCGCTCCAAGGAATGAGAAATCCCCAAGCTGGAAAGCACCACAGACCCCAGGATTTCTTGTGTATTATGGAGCAAGAAATAAAGACATATATTAAACTTCACTCGATCTTGGGGTTTGATAACAGTATCCTATTCTCACTTCATCTTCAGGATTGTCTTGTCTATTTTTGGCCCTTTAAATTTCTGTTTCTATTTTTTGGAATCAGCTAGTGAATTGCCAGGCACTGACACACATACATGCATCTACACACACACACACAGCAAACCCCTGCCAGGATTGGAATTGCAATTGTATTGAATCTATTTATAGGTTAATTTGAGGATAATTTACAACTCCAAGACATTAATGCTTCCAACCCAAGGCCATAACATATCCTTTTATTAAGTTCTACTTATGTTTTTACAATATTGCAATTATGGTTTTCTATGCAAATGTCTTATACATTCTTTCATTAGATATATTTCTAGGTATTTGTAATTTTGATATTTCTAGATAATATTTGTTGATATTTTAAATTCTTATTGTTCATTGGTAATGTATAGAAAAATATTGCTTTATTTTTCATTTTGTTGAAGTCTGACATACAAAGTGCACTACTATTAAATGTACAGCTTGTTGAAATACTGAATATGTATACAGTAAGGTAACCAATACAGACATCAAGATAAAGAACTATTCTGGAAGCCAATAAACTCCCTTAGTACCTTACCGTAAACAACTATTCTGTGACCGCTATTCTAATGCCTACCGCCTTTTATGTATATATATTCTAAATTTATATAAACAGAATCATACAGTATGCACTTTTTTGGTTTCTGGCTTCTTATGCTCAATATAAAGTTTTGAGATTATACCCATATTGTTGCATGTAGCAATAGTTCGCTCATTTCCGTTGTTGTATATGATTACATGATATACTTCAAAGTATTTATTCATTTACGTGTAAATGAACACTTGGGTTATCTCCAATTTTTGTCTCTTAGAGGAAAACAAACAAACAACATTCAACAAATCTGTACAGGTTCTGGTTTTAGATGGCAGTGTAGGATGATCCTCGTCCGCCACCTCTCACAGACACACTGAATCTATAGCCATATATGTAACGATTTCCTCTGAAAACAACGTAAACCCTGGCTCGGCACATCAAGCAAATAAGAAGGAAACCACAGGGAAGTGGGTAGGAAAGGCTGAGACACAGCTGAGCATAAACCCCACCCACCCCACCACCCTCCACCCCCAGCACTGTGACTCACAAAGGGAAGGGGATTCACAAACTTGGAACTTTTCCCCAGAGGAGCAGAGTCCACCCTACATCAGCTCCTCCAACTTTCAAGACTGGTACCTGAGAGACAAGCCCTGAAAATTGAAGACGAGTGGCTCACACCTGCAACTCATGTGAGTTGTGGCAAACTGAGGCACGGCTTGAAACGCTGTGTTCTTGGATTCACCTGCCCCGGGGCCCTAAGTAGAAGAAGCCCTTTGAAAAATGCCCAGACTTTATGTGAAAAAGATTCCAGCTCATAGACACAGAGAATGGATTGGTGTTTGCCAGAGGCAGGCAGTGGGTAGGGGTGGACAAAACAGACGAAGGAAGTCAAAAAGTAGAAACTTTTCAGTTATAGGATTTATGTCATAAGGATATAATGTACAGCATGGTGACTATAGTTAATAATACTGTATTGCATATTTGAAAGTTGCTATTAGAGTAAATATTAAAAGTTCTCATCATGAGAAAAAAGTCCGTAACTATATATGTGATGACAGATGTTTAGATTTGAGGTGATCACGTTGCTATATATACAATTATCACATCATTATATTGTACATGTGAACCTACTGTATGTCAATTATTCCCCAATAAAAAAATTAAAGTTTTAAAAAATCATAAAGAAATTCTGTACATATCTTAAAATTACATATGCACTCTATACCTTAGGCATATAGCTCAGAATGAAATTACTGCATCATAGGAGATGCTTATATTCCACTTCAGAGGATATCACAAAACAGGTTTGAACAGTATTTATGCCACTGTTTACACCTAGTGGCAACGCATGAGAGTTTCAGTGGTTATACATCCTTCTCTACATTTGGCATTAGAAGGTTCTTTTAAAAAAATCACGTTAGCCATTCCAGTAAGTGTTAGATGCATTTATTGTGGATTTAATTTGCATTTTCCTGTTTAAGAATACTGAGCACATGAGTATGTGTCTAGGGATATTTGGATCTTTTCCTTCATGAAGTCTCACTTCAAATTTTGGTACACATTTTATTGATTTTTAGAAGTTTTTTGTGTGAATTGGTGACTGAAATTTACCTTTTACTCTTATTGATGTGTTCTGATGAGCAGAAATTATTCATTTTAATAAGTTCAATTTGTAAATTTTGCTTTTTATGATTAACTCTTCATTGTTATTTTAAAGATGTTTTTCTACCTCATAGTCATGAATATGGCCTCATGTTTTCTTCCAGGAGATTCATTGTTTTACCGTTTACATATATGTCTATGATGCATCTTTAGTTAATTTTGGTGTATGGTGTTAGGTAGGGATTTCCATGTGGATATATAAATTGACATGGCATCATTTTTCAAATGGTCATCTTTTTGCCGCTAGATTACATTGGTGCCCTTACCTTGAGCCAATGACCACATGTGTGCGAGTTGACAGGGACTCTTTTCTATTGATATATTTTCTATCGTTGTAAATTTCTTTGTCATTACCATACTGTCTTAATAGTGTAACTTTATGAAAAATCAGCGTTCTTATTCTGCAGATTTTCAACTTTGTTTTTCTTTAAGGTAATCGTGGGTATTTTAGGTCTTAGAGTTTTGATAAAATTTTAGAATCACCTTGTAATTTTTCACAAAAGGAATTTTCTGGATTCCTAAAAAATGATATTGTTATTTCTGAAATGCTGTATTTTATTTATATTTATTGTTTATTTATAAACAATATCTGTGATCTCGCTAAATTTACTGTTATTATCTCTATAGCTTATCAATTAATTTTCTACTTGTAAATATATCTTAGAAAAATGACTTTTTTTTCGTTTCAATTATTATAACTTATTTTTTTTTTCTTTCTTTGAGTGAAAGATTTTATATACCAGATAGGGCCCCTGATACAATATTGTATATAAGTGGCCAATTATTATAGTATCATTTTAGGTCTCAGGAAGGGAGCATTAAATATTTCACTATTAAATATCATTTGCTGTAAGTTTTCTTTTGTAAATACCCATGATTGGAATAAGGAAGAATATAACATACTTCTAAATTTGGTATGATTTTTAAAAGATCATACATAGGTCTCAATTTTATCAATCTTTTTATAATATAAAGTGAAGAGGTATGTGCTTTATTCTGATGTAATATTAACTAATATTAATTAAAGTTTGAGTATTAAATGAACTTGATAATTGGAATAAAAATCATTTCATCATTATTAATAATCTTTTTTACATCACTGATTTGCCAATATTTTATTTAGAGGTTTGTCATCTACAGTAATGATAGAAAGTCCTTTAAGTTTACTTTTTATAATATTAGATTGTGTTACCAAGATTATGCTGGGATTGTGGCCTAATTTAAAACGTTCTTTCTTTTTGTATTATTTCAAATTTTTGTGTAAGCTTGATGTTAACATATTTGAAGGAATTTTCTTGGAAAGGTAACTGGGTTGGAAATTTTCCCTTCAGGTAAGTTTTCAGTCACTGATTAACTTTAGTTAATAGCTATACAGCTACTGAAACTTTTTATTCACTCTTTGATATGTTTTGCCCAATTGATTGTTAAGTAACTTAATCTCAATTTTGAAGTTTATCAGTGCTATGTGTTGACAATCATGTTTTTTTTAATATCCATAGTATCTATATTGATGGTTCTCCTTTTAATATCTAGCATTATTGGTAATTTGTTGTCTCCCAATCTCTCACATTTTTTAGTGATTAGGTTAGATTAGATTAGTCTTGCTAAAAAGGATTTTCAATTTTATTAATCTTTTCAAAGAAGTAACATGGTTTTGTCAATTTTCTTTGTCTTTTTAAAATTTATCGATCTGCTCTTTATTTCTTTATTTTCTCTAAGTGTAGTACAGTGTTCCTTATGTAGATTCTTGAGGTCAAGGCTTATACAATGGGTAATAGCTCCTCTTTTCCTTAATATATGCATTCAATGCTAAAAATCTATTTAATCATTTCTGCATTGCAGAAATGTTGATATGTCACATTTTCATTTGTATACAGTGCAAATACTTCCTATTTCTGCTATAAAATTATTTATGGAAAATTTGTTATTTAGAAAGATAGTGCAGTGTTTATGGAAGATGGCGGCGTAGGAAGACGCTGGGCTCACCGCGTGTCCTGCTGATCACTTAGATTCCACCTACACCTGCCTAAATAACCCAGAAAACCGCCAGAGGATTAGCAGAAAGGAGTCTCCGGAGCCAAGACGAGAGGCCCACGAAAGAGGGTAGGGTATCTTTCTATAATAACACTGAATGTAAATGGATTAAATGCGCCAACCAAAAGACATAGGGTATCAGAATGGATAAAAAAACAAGACCCATCTATTTGCTGTCTACAAGAGATTCATTTTAGATCTGAGGACACCTTTAGATTGAGAGTGAGGGGATGGAGAACTATTTATCATGCTACTAGAAGCCAAAAGAAAGCTGGAGTAGCCATACTTCTATCAGACAAACTAGACTTTAAATTAAAGGCTGTAACAAGAGATGAAGAAGGGCATTATATAATAATTACAGGGTCTATCCATCAGGAAGAGCTAACAATTATAAATGTCTATGCGCCGAATACCGGAGCCCCCAGATATATAAAACAATTACTCATAAACATAAGCAACCTTATTGATAAGAATGTGGTCATTGCAGGGGACTTTAACACGCCACTTACAGAAATGGATAGATCATCTAGACACACGGTCAATAAAGAAACAAGGGCCCTGAATGATACATTGGATCAGATGGACTTGACAGATATATTTAGAACTCTGCATCCCAAAGTAACAGAATATACTTTCTTCTCAAGTGCACATGGAACATTCTCCAAGATAGATCATATACTGGGTCACAAAACAGCCCTCCATAAGTTTACAAGAATTGAAATTATACCATGCATACTTTCAGACCACAAGGCTATGAAGCTTGAAATCAACCACAGGAAAAAGTCTGGAAAACCTCCAAAAGCATGGAGGTTAAAGAACACCCTACTAACGAATGAGTGGGTCAACCAGGCAATTAGAGAAGAAATTTAAAAATATATGGAAACAAGCGAAAATGAAAATACAACAATCCAAACGCTTTGGGACGCAGCAAAGGCAGTCCTGAGAGGAAAATACATTGCAATCCAGGCCTATCTCAAGAAACAAGAAAAATCCCAAATACAAAATCTAACAGCACACCTAAAGGAAATAGAAGCAGAACAGCAAAGGCAGCCTAAACCCAGCAGAAGAAGAGAAATAATAAAGATCAGAGCAGAAATAAACAATATAGAATCTAAAAAAACGGTAGAGCAGATCAACGAAACCAAGAGTTGTTTTTTTGAAAAAATAAACAAAATTGACAAACCTCTAGCCAGGCTTCTCAAAAAGAAAAGGGAGATGACCCAAGTAGATAAAATCATGAATGAAAATGGAATTATTACAACCAATCCCTCAGAGATACAAACAATTATCAGGGAATACTATGAAAAATTATATGCCAACAAATTGGACAACCTGGAAGAAATGGACAAATTCCTAAACACCCACACTCTTCCAAAACTCAATCAGGAGGAAATAGAAAGCTTGAACAGACCCATAACCAGCGAAGAAATTGAATCGGTTATCAAAAATCTCCCAACAAATAAGAGTCCAGGACCAGATGGCTTCCCAGGGGAGTTCTACCAGACGTTTAAAGCAGAGATAATACCTATCCTTCTCAAGCTATTCCAAGAAATAGAAAGGGAAGGAAAACTCCCAGACTCATTCTATGAAGCCAGTATTACTTTGATTCCTAAACCAGACAGAGACCCAGTAAAAAAAGAGAACTACAGGCCAATATCCCTGATGAATATGGATGCAAAAATTCTCAGTAAGATACTAGCAAATCGAATTCAACGGCATATAAAAAGAATTATTCACCATGATCAAGTGGGATTCATTCCTGGGATGCAGGGCTGGTTCAACATTCGCAAATCAATCAACGTGATACATCACATTAACAAAAAAAAAGAGAAGAACCATGTGATCCTGTCAATCGATGCAGAAAAGGCCTTTGACAAAATCCAGCACCCTTTCTTAATAAAAACCCTGGAGAAAGTCGGGATAGAAGGAACATACTTAAAGATCATAAAAGCCATTTATGGAAAGCCCACAGCTAACATCATCCTCAACGGGGAAAAACTGAGAGCTTTTTCCCTGAGATCAGGAACACGACAGGGATGCCCACTCTCACCGCTGTTGTTTAACATAGTGCTGGAAGTTCTAGCATCAGCAATCAGACAACAAAAGGAAATCAAAGGCATCAAAATTGGCAAAGATGAAGTCAAGCTTTCGCTTTTTGCAGATGACATGATATTATAGATGGAAAATCCGATAGACTCCACCAAAAGTCTGCTAGAACTGATACATGAATTCAGCAAAGTTGCAGGATACAAAATCAATGTACAGAAATCAGTTGCATTCTTATACACTAACAACGAAGCAACAGAAAGACAAATAAAGAAACTGGTCCCATTCACAATTGCACCAAGAAGCATAAAATACCTAGGAATAAATCTAACCAAAGATGTAAAAGATCTGTATGCTGAAAACTATAGAAAGCTTATGCAGGTAATTGAAGAAGATATAAAGAAATGGAAAGACATTCCCTGTTCATGGATTGGAAGAATAAATATTGTCAAAATGTCAATACTACCCAAAGCTATCTACACATTCAATGCAATCCCAATCAAAATTGCACCAGCATTCTTCTCGAAACTAGAACAAGCAATCCTAAAATTCATATGGAACCACAAAAGGCCCCGAGTAGCCAAAGTAATTTTGAAGAAGAAGACCAAAGCAGGAGGCATCACAATCCCAGACTTTAGCCTCTACTACTAAGCTGTCATCATCAAGACAGCATGTTATTGGCATAAAAACAGACACATAGACCAATGGAATAGAATAGAAACCCCAGAACTAGACCCACAAACGTATGGCCAACTCATCTTTGACAAAGCAGGAAAGAACATCCACTGGAAAAAAGACAGTCTCTTTAACAAATGGTGCTGGGAGAACTGGACAGCAACATGCAGAAGGTTGAAACTAGACCACTTTCTCACACCATTCACAAAAATAAACTCAAAATGGATAAAGGACCTGAATGTGAGACAGGAAACCATCAAAACCCTAGAGGAGAAAGCAGGACAAGACCTCTCTGACCTCAGCCGTAGCAATCTCTTACTCGGCACATCCCCAAAAGCAAGGGAATTAAAAGCAAAAGTGAACTACTGGGACCTTATGAAGATAAAAAGCTTCTGCACAGCAAAGGAAACAACCAACAAAACTAAAAGGCAACCAATGGAATGGGAAAAGATATTTGCAAATGACATATCAGACAAAGGGCTAGTATCCAAAATCTATAAAGAGCTCACCAAACTCCACACCCGAAAAACAAATAACCCAGTGAAGAAATGGGCAGAAAACATGAATAGACACGTCTCTAAAGAAGACATCTGGATGGCCAACAGGCACATGAAAAGATGTTCAACGTCGCTCCTTATCAGGGAAATACAAATCAAAACCACACTCAGATATCACCTCACGCCAGTCAGAGTGGCCAAAATGAGGAAATCAGGAGACTATAGATGCTGGAGAGGATGTGGAGAAACGGGAACCCTCTTGCACTGTTGGTGGGAATGCAAATTGGTGCAGCTGCTCTGGAAAGCAGTGTGACGGTTCCTCAGAAAATTAAAAATAGACCTACCCTATGACCCAGCAATTGCACTGCTAGGAATTTATCCAAGGGATACAGGAGGACTGATGCATATGGGCACTTGTACCCCAATGTTTATAGCAGCACTCTCAACAATAGCCAAATTATGGAAAGAGCCTAAATGTCCATCAACTGGTGAGTGGATAAAGAAATTGTGGTTTATATACACAATGGAATACTATGTGGCAATGAGAAAAAATGAAATATGGCCTTTTGTAGCAACGTGGATGGAACTGGAGAGTGTGATGCTAAGTGAAATAAGCCATACAGAGAAAGACAGATACCATATGGTTTCACTCTTATGTGGATCCTGAGAAACATAACAGAAACCCATGGGGGAGGGGAAGGAAAAAAAAAAAAAAAGAGGTTAGAGTGGGAGAGAGCCAAAGCATAAGAGACTCTTAAAAACTGAGAACAAACTGAGGGTTGATGGGGGGTGGGAGGGAGGGTAGGGTGGGTGATGGGTATTGAGGAGGGCACCTTTTGGAATGAGCACTGGGTGTTGTATGGAAACCAATTTGACAGTAAATTTCATATATTAAAAAAATAATTAAAAAAAAAAAAGAAAGATAAGTGCTCAATTTTCAGATCTCTGGGGATTTTCTTATCTTTCATAAATTCCTATCTACCTAGGTTCCACTGTGGTCAGAAAAAACTGTTTGTATGAATGTGTTCTTTGAAATTTGTTGTTATTTCCTTTATAGCCCAAGATATGTTTTATTTCAGTAGTTGTTCTATATATACTTTATAAGAATGTGACTTTTAGGAGCTAGACATAGTTTTTTCATATGGAAATGAGAACAGTTTATCAGTCTGTATTCTGAAATATTCTGTATATTTACTAACATTGGATTTGTTTCAATTCCTGAAAAAAATTAATTAAAAACTCCATATAGAATCATAAATTTGTTGATATGTCTTTGAATTATGTCAGCCTTCTATGAAATGTTTTGAATCCCTATTATTAGATGCATAAATATTTAGGCTTGTTTTCTTCCTAATTGTAGTCTCCAATCTAGACTGCAGTAACTTTTGGCCTTATATAAATTCCTAATCATCTCATTATTTTTACCCTTTTAAAGCTAACACAATAAAATAAAATTATGTTAAATTTTGAACGTAATTATTTATAATTTAAAAACATTTTTATTATTGTTTTTTCATCAGGATAAGTGTACTCTTTAATTTCCTTTTTCTATTTCACCCATCTCCCCACCCACCTCCTCTCTTATAACCATCACCTTGTTCACTTTAGTTAAAAGTCTGTTTCTTGGTTTTTCTCTCTTTTTCCTTTGCTTACATGTTTTATGTTTTTTAATTCCACATATGAATGAGATTATATGGTATTTGCCTTTCACTGAATGACTTAGTTTGCTTAGCATTATAGTCTCTAGCTCTATTCATATTGTGGCAAATGGCAAGATTTCATTCTTTTTTATGGCGGAGTATTGTTTCTATTACATAGAGATAGATAGATAGATAGATAGATAGATAGATAGATAGATAGATGATAGATAGATGATAGACAGATATAGATAGATGTGTATATATATATATATATATATATATATATAATTTTTATGTGCTCTGTTATTTTTACTTCAAAACTACGCATTCAGAATATTATTATTATTGTTTATTATTATTATTATTTATTTTGAGAGTAAGAGAGAGGGAAGGGCAGAAGGAGAATCCTAAGCAGGCTCCACATTGTCAGCACGGAGTCTGATGCGGGGCTGATTCTCAAGAACTGTGAGATCATGACCTGAGCCAAAATTAAGAGTCAGATGCTTAACTGACTGAGCCATCTAGGTACCCCAGGATAAAATTATCTTAATGTCTCCTCATTTTATTTTGTGAACATTTTCCCAAGTTCATGATATGTTTAGATTCAATTATTCTAAATTCAAATTCTGTTCTCTTTCACTTCTCTATGCTTAATTTTTGGTCTAAGAAAAATAAATTGATTGCTCACATCTATATCTTTTTTTCCCCCATTTTAATTATTTACGTTTATACCTGGGGCATTCTAACATCTTTAAATAGGGATTGACAGGTAGAAAAATTACTAAATCATTATCTAATATTTTAATAACCTATTATTTTCCGATACTTCTTTTTTTCAATAATGGCTTATAAGCTAAAGTTTGTTTTATTACTTACAAATTTTAGAAATCACTGGTTTCAAGAAGAAATGTGTGTTAGTAAAGTGAATCTTACATTTGTAGTAAAACTATTAACATTTGCAGAAATATTGACAGTATATTATATGCACAGCTATAAGCATTTATTGACTTTACATTTGCTATAAAATATTCCAAAAGGACTTGCAGTGATTTTCCCATTTTACAGTATGACTCATCAGTTGGCAAGTTTCCACTGTTGTTTGCTACAAGAGAATTTGGTAGCAGATGGGTTTTCTGAAATACAGCACTGCATAACTACCAGAGTTTTTAGTTTTATTTTTATACAATGGTATCAAGTTAATTCATGTACCACCACCAAGTTTGAATTTTGCTTCTTTTACGTCCGCTATGCAAAATGTTTCTAATTTTGTGTTTTGAGAGTTTGAAACCATGGCAAGGAAGTTTTGGAATATGGAAGTTAGGATGGGAAATTAGAATTCACCAGTAAAAAGTTTTCTGCAGCCAAAGGGCGGGGAAAGTCTTATTCCAACCACTTAAAGCTTTGAATCTCTGTTCAAAATGTGGTCTTATGATGCTTTTTGGTAGACATTAAATCTTTTTCACATTCTAAAGTAATTCTGTTTCCATGAAACAGTGAAGAGCCTAAAGGCCCTCACATCATAGATTTTATAATATTGCAGAAATAAATGAACAATTAAAGGCATTAATGCCTAATTCCATGTAAGCAAGTGGAAAATAAAGTGCTTAAATCATCATTGCAAGAGGCTTTTGTTCAAATTCTGCTTCAGCATTATGAAACTCCTTTAAAACTGACCATACATTTAAAAATTCTTTTTCTTTTTTTCTTGAGAAAAAAAAAAAAACAGAGATAGAAAGAAATCATGCCTATTTGCTATGGTTATCAAGTAAGCCATTGACAAATTATGTGCCCTTTTGGAAAAATATATTGTTTACAATTATTCCCATAATTGCAGCACAAAACGTATAAAAAATTCCTGTGAAAAATTTCTGCTCCAGTAGCTGTCTGGCTTTCTATTCAATTCTTGTACTAAAAAACTGCCTAAAATAAGGTTGCAGAGTAAGGATTGGTTATCATTATTTGCCATCACATCTACCTTAAGATTGGTTACCAAAAAAAAAAGGGTGTATAATGCTTTCTTCTTTTGAAGCAGACGACCAAATTGGAGTAAATGGATTAAAGCGTCCAATTACCACAAATATAGGAAGAGGATTAAAGTATGCAACTGAGGGCTGAAACCAATATATTAATATCTTCATGTAATACAGTGATGCTTTGATTAAAGAGTAGAATAACAGCATACTAGTCATTTGACTAATATCTAGTCACTTTGGTGTGCTGAGCTCTCTGCTATATTTCTTTAAACATAAAGAAAAGAAAAAGTCTAACAAAAATTAGATTTAACCTACAGAAAGGAGTGATTTCTTTATTTTAATATATACATATTTCATAAACGTATATATTTTAGTATATATGTATATGTCATCGTGTGTATGGATATACCTACAGGTTGCTTCTCAACTAAGATCTCAGAGAAAACCAATAGGAATTAGAGCTGTAGCTATTCATAGAGAATAAGTGAGAGGTTTTGTCTTGGAAATAAATCACATTTTGAAGTCATTTGTTATTTTCAGTCTAATCTGGCCTATCTTTATTGCTATACCATATTATAAAGCACTGATGTTATTAGCCAGGAATTCCATATTTTAAGCCTAACATGATTAGTGACTCTTTTCAGACATTTCTTTTGCCTTCTCTAAGTCCTAAAGAACCCATCTTCTCATACTATCACACCTTTATAATATTGGAATTGATCAGTAATTTTGGAGAGCATATAGAGCTCTGTGCCAGTCTAGAATTATACTGGTCATAAGATATTCACATATCACAAAACTTTCAATTTTACAAACTTATCTTAGATTTTGCCTTCCAATATATAGGTCACTTTTCTCACAGAGTACCCTCATCTTTATAATGAAAAAAAAAAAAAAAAAACAACCTAAATATTGTTTTAGTTCTGGAAACTGAGTTTGGATTTTAGATATTCTGTCATCTTTGGTTTCTTTTTTTTTTGTTTGTTTAAAATTTTTTTTTAATGTTTATTTATTTTTGAGACAGAGAGAGACAGAGCATGAACGGGGGAGGGTCAGAGAGACAGGGAGACACAGAATCTGAAACAGGCTCCAGGCTCTGAGCTGTCAGCACAGAGCCCGACGCGGGGCTCGAACTCACGGAGTGCAAGATCATGACCTGAGCCGAAGTCAGCTGCTTAACCGACTGAGCCACCCAGGTGCCCCCTTTAGTTTCTTTTTAAAAATCATCTTTTGTTTCAAATATATCATCTTCAGGTTTTCGTGCTGTATGCTATATGTGTATGTAGTGCATGTTTCACAGCAGTGCATGTTGCAACAACTCTATAGTTCTAGTTCCCCTTAATGTTGTTCCCAATTATTTCTAACATTTTCATGTATCATTTTTTCACAAAAGTCTGGCAAATACCAAGTAATCCCCAACATTCAATTTCTCTCATTTATACTGTCCTTCAGCATCTCTTCAAAGCTTCTGATAACTAAAAACCTACATGCTACCCATTGAGCTCTGCCTCCCACCTTGGACGCTTGAACCTAAATGTGGATGAGGCACTGCGGTCAATGAGCCACAGTCACACTATATTCTTTTCAGTATATTCTCTGAACACTTAGAAATCATTATAAGAATAGACCTTAAATTAAACATTATAAATATAGCTATAACTTATTGAGAGGTTGCGGTACACCTGACACTTAGCTAATCCTTGTAATACATTGTCTTAAATAATACTAAAAATAATTGTATTCTACACTAATAATGTGTCATGTTGTATATGAAGAAAATATGGCCCCCAAGTAGTAAATAACATACTCTAAGTCGTGCAAAACAGAAATAGAGGAGACAAGTTTAAACTTGTTTTTTTTTTAATATAATTTATTGTTAAATTGGCTAACATACAGTGTGTAAAGTGTACTCTTGGTTTTCTGGGTAAACTTGTTTTTAAATTAGAACCTGCAACTCTTGATCATTAATTTATGATGCTTCTCTCATAGTACTCACTGTACATTAACATCAGATTGCATTCTTTCTCAATATGCTACTCAGTTTGGTGTCCTAACAGAGTCTTGGTTAGATACCCAACCATTCTCTTAGACATCCTAAGATATATCTGAATCCCAGTAGTTGACAAAATGTAAGCTCACAAAAATGTAAATTATAACTAAAACTTGTGCAAAATTTAGGAACGCTCCTAAAGAATTGGAAATATTCCATTTTATCAACAAACTGGGGCCATATAGTTGATTTAAGAATATTTTAATAGGGCCATATATATTCAGTGAATTTTAGTGATAAATGATTTAAAAACACCACATTTGGCACTTAAAAATATGCCTTTTTTCCTAGAATTTTACATATTCTAAAATAAAAACTCCATGTCAGCAGAACACAATAAGAAAAAAACATACTTTACACTCAATAACTTAACATTATTAAGAATTACAAACTATTTCATACCTTTCCTTTTGAATCCATACTTTAAATGTTTAACATATATGACTAAAACTTGAATAGATATACCTACATATTTCCCAAAATAAAGATAAACAAATATATGAAAATAATCTATAATAACATAATGTAGAAATGTCAAATAATATAGGTATATTCATATTTATATTATTTAGATAATGGGATTGCATCTAACCACAGTATTTTATAAAATGCTTTCTAAAAGCATTTTTATTTTTTTATGTTTTTATTTATTTTTAGCGAGGGAGACAGACTGCAAGTGGGGGAGAGGCAGAGAAAGAGGGAGGTAAAGAATCCAAAGAAGGCTCCAGGCTCCAAGTTGTCAGCACAGAGCCTGATGGGCTTGAACCCACGAGCTGTGAGATCATGATCCGAGCGGAAGTCGGATGCTTAACTGACTGAGCCACACAGGCGTCCCTCTAAAAGAATTTTTATTGTGAAATATAACAGAACATTGCATAATATAAAAATAATTACGAGTTGGATTCCCCTGTGATTTTCAAATAAGTTAAAAACAATATTCCAGAAGGCTTTGCATGACTCTTCTTGATCATAACCTTCTTTATTTTCTGAGCAATAGTCGCTAATCTAACATCGTAACATTTATCCACTATTTTTTTTTCTATTGTATATTAGTATCTATACAAAGTTTGGATTTTGTTTGAATGTAATCAAGCTGCATACATTCATTGTGTATTTCTCTTAACAGTATGTCTTTAAGATTCTTCCAGGTTTCTGGGGTGCCTTGGTGGCTCAGTTGGTTAAGAGTCCAACTTCAGCTCAGGTCATGATCTTTTTTTTTTTTAATTTTTTTTTTTTCAACGTTTTTTTATTTTTGGGACAGAGAGAGACAGAGCATGAACGGGGGAGGGGCAGAGAGAGAGGGAGACACAGAATCGGAAACAGGCTCCAGGCTCTGAGCCATCAGCACAGAGCCCGATGCGGGGCTCGAACTCACGGACCGCGAGATCGTGACCTGGCTGAAGTCGGACGCTTAACCGACTGCGCCACCCAGGCGCCCCAGCTCAGGTCATGATCTTGAGGTTTTTGAGTTCAAGCCCCTTGTCCGACTCTGTGCTGACAGCTCAGAGCCTGGATCCTGCTTCGGATTCTGTGTCTCTCTCTCACCCTTCCCCTCCCCTGCTCATGCCCTGTCTGTCTCTCCCTCTCTTTAAAGAATAAATAAACATTAAAAAATTAAAAAAAAAAAAAAAAAAAAAAAAAAGATTCTTCCAGGTTTTGTTTGTTTATGCAATTCTTTTATTTCATTATTCTATAGTTTTTCAAAATATCCGTATCATGATTTGTTGATATACTCTATGGACATTTGGGTTTTTTCCAGCTTTGATGTGTCACAAACAATGCTTTCATAAACCCTGTGCATGTTTATGGATACTCGTAAACTTCCATTCTTGTGGAATGTGTACCTAAGCGTGGGATTGTGGAGTTATAGTTTATCTTTCGCTCTGTTAGATACTGTCCAACCTTCTCCCAATGTACTTGTTCCAATTACACATTGTTCCACATTCTCCCAAAACTTGCTCAGATTTTATAATTTCTCCATATGTGTTTCTTGGTATCTCCTTGTAGCTTTAATTAGCATTTACCTGATTAGCACTTATGAGACTGAGCACATTTTCATCTTTATTAGCCATTTCAATTTCTTTTGTTATGAAATCATGTTTTAGGTTTTTTACCCATATCTCTAGTTGTCTTTTTTTTTTAACTGATTGATTAGTATACTTTACATATTCTGGATAAAAAGTATTTGCCTGTTATATTCATTTCAAATGTGATTTGCCATTTTACTTTGTATAGCTTCAGTGGTAAAGGAAGCCAGGCGTTGCAGTACAAATGTTACAGGCCATTTTTGCCAAGGAAATATTCTTAAATAAAAACATAATGTATAAAGAAAAGTACAAAAAGTATCAATTACATAAAAGGATTTCTGTCCACATAAAATTCTAAATAAGTAATTAGTAAGTAAATAAAAAATTAAAAATAAAAGCATAAGCAAGGAGAAGATATTGTAAAACATACATTTTATACAATAATTAAATTAGATAGATAGTCTTACCAATAAGTAATAGAAAAAAAAAGAATAGAAAGATACATGACCAAAAATGTTCACAGAAAGTGAGACAAGAATAATTTATAAATGTAAAATTGAAGTTTTGGCTATCAGATGTAAAGGAAAATACTGAAAATACAAGATCGCTGGCCTCTTTTCCTTGACTGTTATCCTTTTTTTTTTTCAATACCCAATCACAGGAAAGTAAGATGAGCCAAGATTTAATTGGTTTTAGATACTCTAAATTATATCAATTAATGAATATAAAAATGAGAAGAAAAGGAAATGAAAAGTCTCTAAAATATTAGAAGATAGCCTTTTTTGGTTTGGATTTTTCTTATCAAAATATTGCAAAGGGGAGGTGAAACTTTACCAAATCATGATGAAAATCCAAGAAGCCGGAATTCATCCAGAGGAAGTCTCCAGACTATTGGTAAGTTGGTAGTACATCATAGTGGTCTACAGACTTGGATATGAGATAGGTGGTTCCAAGTTGATATATTAGCATTCAATGGATTCTGAAAGTAAGACAATAAAACTCTAACAGTTGCAGCAATACTCTTCAGAGTAGTGTAGCAACCAGCTGACTATAGACTCAACTGGGGCAACATGTCAGGTAAGCCACGAGCTTTCAGTTACCTGGAGTGTACTCTTTATGGTGTTTGAGTTTCAGCATCACTGAGGGGTACCAAGACCAGGATAATTAGGAGCACTATCTTTATGGCCAAGCTGATAAAGCCTAATGGACCAGCACTGACCCTTTTGAAATCCCACCAAAGACTGTTGAAAGAGCAGGGTGCTGATCACAACTGGGAAATCACCAGGAATGTATCCTCATTCCAACCATCAAATTAGTACCTGAACTGTGCTGTGTGATATAGATGAATACTGACAGTTTGTGCCAATCTTTATAATATGAACCAAAGAAATAGGGAAGATGGTAATACCACATTTTCATACTAGTATTAAGGTCTCTGATGGTAGGATATAGACAGGGAAAAATAATTCTAGATGACAAATGATAGAGATATAATAGATGGGTGGATAGATAGATAGATCAGAAAAGAAAAGGGGGGGAAAAGAAAAGAAAGAGAAAAAGATAACCTCTCTTTCAGAAAATGGAGCTTAATCCTCTTCCCTTGAGTATGGGGTGGACTGAATGACTCACTTCCAAAAAACTGTATGGAATATACAGAAGCATGTAACTTTACAGTTAAGAGAGTGGCAGAGAACAACTTAGCCAAATTATTAAAGTTAATACCATCAGTGATAGATCATGTTGATATCATCCCCCGTGATATGACACAATGAGAAAGGGCAGTCCATCTTCGTGGTATTCTTTGCAAAAACTCATAGCCCCAGGCTAATCATGATAAAACATCAGACACACTCAAATTTAAGGTACTTGTCAAAGCTGGAAGGTCTTCAAAAACAAGGAAAGGCTGAGGAGCTGTCAGAGATTAGAGGAAGACTAAGGAGACATGACTGCATACAATGTAGTAGCTTGGAATGGACCCTGGAACAGAAGAAGGACATGAGTGGAAAAACTGGGGAAATCAGAATAGAGTCCATAGTTTAGCTAGTAGTATCATATGAGCTTTAATTTCTTAATTTTGACAAATATACCATGGCTATAAAAGATGCTAACATGAGGGGAAGGCAGTGAAGGGTATACAGGAACTTTTTGTACTATCTTTCTAAGTGTTCTAGAAATCTAAAATTGTCTCAAGTAAATTTATTTAAAAATTGTAAAACTAACTAATATAATGATAGGTGATGGAGTCAGTTCTAAAGATCATAACCAAAGTCACATAGTCACACATACGAAAAGCTGTGGGTGTTTTCAGAACATACTGCGTTAATGTTTGAGAGAGAAAGTATTTGAGTTTGGGTTAATCTATGGCTCAGAGAAGAGAGAAAGTTATATGAAATTCCCTAGGGCTCTATATTAAGATCATCAATGATCAAAAAGCACCTTATCCTTGGGGCCTGTGTCTGATAACTTAACATCACTCGAATAGGCACAGCACAACCTGACAGCTTTTGTATCCTATCGTAGCTAAGAGGGAAAAAATCTTCCATATCAGTAAAATTATTGAACAAGACCCAGCAGAAAAGGATGAAAGATCTGAATCATCTGCAAAGGATTCAACTACATAGGTTTCAATAGTACTAAAGAAGTTCAGAGTCCATGTGTTCCCATGGAAATATCCCCAACTCTCATCTTAATAGGGTAACTATAGAGGAAAAGTGGATGGAGGGGGAGCCTGGTGCAGGGCACCCTGCTAAAGGCCTTTTCATTATTTGCTTTGACTCTGACGCAGTGATTCAAAAACAGAACTGTATCACAGAAGATATCTGAAATCGAGGTTGTCCTGGGGCCTCCCCAGGATGAAAAGCTCAAAGAAAAAACCAACAACAACAACATAGAGATGTTTTAAGAATCTGTATGTATAATTTGCTACCAGCATGAATGAAATAAGTATAAGCCAGTCAGGTATAAGTACCTGGTTCTCAGAGAAACCTTGGCAGCAGTCAAGAAACACTGGCAAGATGACCATGCAATATCAAAGCCATGACATGAAACAACAGTAACTGCAAAGTCATCACTGTCCTGAAAAAAAGGATGTGTTTCCAAAGTAAACTGCAACACTTTGTGGAGCAGGAACACTCCCAAAATTTACTGGTTGCATGAGAATGCTTTGTTTTTGCAATATGTAACAGAAAGAAAAAATAGTCTCTAATGACTTCACACTAAGAATGGTCTCAGAGGACACTAGGAAATACCAGATTTGTGAGCTGCATGAGGCCCTTCAACAAATAAGACCGTATATAAGATGCATGAGTGACAGCTCTCTTTGTTCCTTTGGGACAAAAAGCCAGGACAGGAGCAGAGGGAGGAATGACCATGCCAACACCAGCTCCTCGTGCAATTGGGCATCTCAGTAGAACTCCATAGAGAAGCACTGTTCTGAAACTCTAAGGATTAAGTAAAGGGGCAAGGGGAGTATGAGCCAGATGGGGGCAGATTACATCTCTTTTGGATTACATCAGAGAACTGATGATCCCAATAGTGGAATATATTTCAGAGAATTATGAGGTGTGGTTGGGAAAGTCAGCTGAGAAACTCTCTGGCCAGGTCCACATCTTAGATACTGCCTGAGACTCAAAGACAAATGCCAGCTTTTGGGCTCTGTAGAAATTACAGCTGAATTCCCCAGAATCAAATGAACTCTGTCTGGAGGCTAATGTTTGAGGGAGTCACTAATGAAGTGGAAAAATCTCTGGGTGGATAGTCAGCTCCCCACAGGGCATGCTATAAAATTCATACTGTGATGGCCCTGATGCATCAGAAATGGTGTCACACAAACTCTCAGCCAGTGAACAGACTCTGGAAGAGAGTTTCTAGGAATTTGCCCAGAACAATCAGTGGGTCCCAGGAAATGATTGCCCATTTTTCTAGCATCTGGAAGTAGATACATCTTTGAAGTTAAAGATATTTCCAAGGAACAGTAATCATTCTTCTGATGGGGGGGGGGGTGGTTTGGTGGGTGAGAAGAAGTTGGTCTTGTTTCAATGAAAAAGAAACAAATTTGGGTATGTCTGACATAGCAAACAGTACACTAATTACCAGAACCTCATGAAATACAAACTGACAAACTTTTTTTAAAATTTAATGTTTATTTATTTTTGAGAGAAAGAGGGAGGGAGGGAGGGAGGGAGGGAGGGAGGGCCAGAGAGAGAGAGGGAGACACAGAATCTGAAGCAGGCTCCAGGCTCTGAGCTGTCAGCACAGAGCCTGATGCAGGGCTTGAACTCACATACCACGAGATTATGACCTGAGCCAAAGTCAGACTCTTAATGGACTGCCCCACCCAGGCACCCCTCACAAACTATTTACTATTTTTATAGACTGATTTTTTTTTTAATTTTCTTCAAATGTTTTGTGAGGCAGACACATATTTTTATGTGGCAGACAGTCTGACTACTTTAACTCTATTACTTCTCCACCTTTTGTTTCAACACATTGATGTTCTTCAAGTATTGAGCTGAGATTACTTTATTCCAGAAAATGTGGACCTGGTCCCCAACATATGGCTGCCTAGTTGACAGATTTCAGGACAGTTTGCTGAAAAGGGATGTGGTTCTGGCGAAAGATTTTCTTCACTCCTTGATGAGAGACAACCTTTCAAGATTCCTTTTCTTGAATCCATGCCATTTTGTACATTTGGATACAAGATGTGGACACTCTTTGGAGCATCTTGTAAACATAATGAGATAGGCAAGAAAATCCATAAGCTATGAACTACATCTGTCTATTTGGGCTGCTATAACAAAAATACCATAGACTGAGTGACTTAGAAACAAAAGAAAATTGCTCACAGTTCTGGAGGCTGGGAATTCAAAGATCAAGGCACTGGCAAATTTTGGTGTCTGGTGAGAGTCTGCTTCCTGGTTCATAGATGACTATCTTCTTATTTGTCCTCGGGTAGCAGAAAGGGTGAAGGAGCCTCTGGGGTCCCTTTAATAAGAGCACTAATCTTTTATCACCTCCCAAAGGCCCCACCTCCAAATATCATCACATTGGGAAAAAGGTTTCAACATATAATTTTGGTGGGATAGAATCATCTGGTCTATAACAACATTATTGATAAAGAACCACCAAACTAGTTTTGCATGTCAGAAAATGCTAATCTCCAAACTACCAAATTGGACAAGTAAACTCACTTCTTGAAGCCTCTTTTCCTTGGGAATTGTTATTTGCAGCTGAAAATATACAGATAAATGATAGATAGATGATAGATGGATAGATAGAAAGATAAAATGAGAAAAGATATCAATGAAATTTCAGAAGATATTTTAATGTAACCTGAGTTTTCCCAATTCTAAGTAGCCCACAGACACATCAATAATTTTCTTAATAATTCATATTTTATAGTATTTGATTTTCTACCATAGTAGTAGAAATCAGCCTTGACATAAACACAGTCATTGCCCAACAACATGATTCTGAGGGTCTCAAGATACTCTTATCAAGTGATTGTCAAATAATTCCATTCTGAATCCCTTTGAGCAAAATTACAATTTAGTTTGGCATTCATCTCCCCCCAGGGATTCTCTGATGAGTACTATGTCCATGGACATTGAACCACTTGTAATATTGAAGCTATCAGATGCTTTATTGCATCTAAACAAACAATTCCTTTTCGTAATATGTGCAGTAGTCTGCAAAAGACCCAAAGCAATGCCTTTATGCACCCAAAGTATCCATTAACTATTTTTTTTTATTGGCCTTGAGGCTCTAAGCCCAGAATCAGGCATGCCTTAAATTATTCTAAGATACATTGTGCTCATCAAGCTTCTCCTCCCTTTGCCATCTTCCTAGTAATTTTCCATCTCATAAATCACTTCACTCTATGATTAGACTTTTTAATAATCTTTTGAGACAGAAATTCTTACTTTTGCCTATACTAGCCACCTACATCTATCTGTAGGAATAGAACTTGATCTTCATGTTACAACTTGATAAGATGATGTTCTGTTCAAGACCCTATAGACCATTTGCAACATTAGTTTCCATTGCCTGACTCAGTATCAATAGTTTCCACAAAATGTTGCAGACTTTCTCACTTCTAACCTAGGACATAACCAAACTGAATTAACCTGTTTTTTTTCAGACTTGTATTTGGTATTGCTGGCCGCCTATTCAAAAAGTCAGTCCTGCAGTGCTAAAACTCTTATCCACCCTTATCATTCCAGATTTCTCCTCACATGCCTCACTAGCAAATCCGTTTAGGGTGAATAAGAAGTCACTGCATAGTTTATATTTTCTGGTACGAGTATCATCAAGTGTGTTTTCTATGTTTGATTGCTTTTTTTCTTCTTCATATATTGCTTTGCTGTATTTACTGTATGTACACCACCTAAAATACTTTTCAGAAGTGGGCAATATATAAATAAAGAATTAAGAAATAAGAAAAATAGGAAATTTGTTGAAGGTAGTACATTTATAATAGAAGAATTGGATTAGAATACAGTCTGTTTCTTCATTCTCAATTTACTTGTCTTTCCATTGAGTTACATTGATTGTTAAGCTTTCAGTAGGAGTTTTATCACTTAAAATACTGTCTTGTGATATGAGTTCTATGGAAGAACTACAATTATAATTATTTTTAAGTGTACCTACAGAGACAGAATTCTAAGATGGTCTCCAAGATTCTGCATCTGGTGTGCACTCTCTATAGAATCCCTCTCCTTGAGTGTAGGTGTATGAATATGGTGGACAGTCTCTCCTGCAGTTGGGTTAACATCTAGGACAAAGGTGAGGGAATTTTGAAGGTGTAATTAATATCCCAAATGAGTTGATTTTTGTGTGGACAAAATCAAGATTACTCTGTGTGGACCTGTCTTAATCTGGTGAAAGTTCTTAAAAGAAGTGGTGGGCTCTTCCTGAAGAGAAAGATTCTCCTGTTGGCTTTTTTTTTTTTAATGTTTATTTATTTTTGAGAGACAGAGACAGAGCACACGTGGGTAAGGAGCAGAGAGAGATGGAGACACAGAATCGGAAGAGGCTCCATGTTCTGACTTGTCAGCACAGAGCCCAACACAGGGCACAAACTCACGGAGTGTGAGATCATGACCTGAGCCCAAGTGAGATGCTTAACTGACTGAGCCACCCAGGCGCCCCTCCTGTTGACTTTGAAGTAAGTGTGATGTGAGAACATAAGAAGCCATGTAGTAAGGAACTGTGGAAAACTCTATCATCAGGGAGCCATGCCCAGTCAACAAGAGAGTGGTGACTTAAATCATACAACCTCAAGGAACTGAATTCTGTCAACAACTTGAATCAGTTTGGCAGAAGACTTCTTGTAGCCATAAAAAGGGAAGGAAATTCTGCCATTTTTGGACCTGAAAGACATTATTCTAACTGAAATAAGTCGGACAGAGAAAGGCAAATATTGCAAAATCTCTCTTATATGTAGAATCTAAAAACAAAACAAAACATAACTCATAACAGAATAGTGGTCTCCAGAGGCAGAGGTGTTGGAGGGCGAGTGAAATGGGCAAAGATAGTCAAAAAGTAAAACTTCCAGTGATATAAATAAATATATAGTATGATGACTATCATTAATGTAACTTTATTTGAAAGATGCAAAGAGAGTAGATTTTAAAGTTCACACCAAGAAAAAATGATTTGTAAACTATGTATGGTAATATGTTAACTAGACTTACGGTGGTGATCATTTCACAATATATACATACATTGCATCAACACACTGTAAATTTAAAACTAATATAATGTATGTCACAGATCAGTTAAAAACTGTTATGTGATTATTTTATTCTAATAATTAACAATAATATCATCATTACTCATTTTTTAAATTATTCATTTATTTATTTATTTTGAGAGAGAGAGATAACATGAGCAGGGGAAGGGCAGAGAGAGAAAGAGAAATAATTCCAAGCAGGCTCTGCACTGTCAGCTTGGAGCCCTATGCAGGGCTTGAGCCCATGAACTGCAAGATCATGCCCTGAGCCAAAATCAAGCGTCTGATGCTTAACCGACTGAGCCTTTCAGGCACCCCACTATTACTCATTTTTAAATTTCATGAGAAAAATCTTGAACTTACAGAAATTTTACTCTTTCCTTTGTTGTTCTTTTTTAAAAAAATATTTTTAATGTTTACTTATTTTTGAGACAGAGAGAAACAGAGCCCGAGAGGTGGAGGGGCAGAAAGAGAGGGAGACACAGATTCTGAAGCAGGCTTCAGGCTCCGAGCTGTCAGCACAGAGCCCAATGTAGGACTCAAACTCACAGACTGCGAGCCATTATCTGAGCCAAAGTTGGATGCTCAACGGACAGAGCCACTCAGGTGCCCCGCCTTGGTTGTTCTTGAAACTGTGTTTTCATTCCAATTTCTTCACAGACTTTTACCTTAATATATTTTACCTTAAAATATAAGGTATATTTTAATACCTTAATATATTACCTTAATATAAAATATATTATATTTTATTAAGACTTTTACCTTAATATATTACCTTTATATTTTATATAGTCTCTGCCATCATGTAAAATTTATCTATAATAAAATATTTATCTGGAGTTTGGTTATAAATTTTATTTTATTACTTGAGACCATAGTCTGAGGTTGTTAAAATTTATTGTTTATAATTGATTTGTAATTTATAATTGATGTCATAATTATATTTTTAACATATCATTGACTAAAGAACTAAATATATTACTGGTTTTAAAAAATATTTTTAAACACAGGTGATAACATTTCACAGAAATATATATCTTATGAGACTAATCATAATCAACAACATTTTTAAAGGAACCCTCTTCTAAATATATACCTTTGATATTTTTAAAATAAAATTTCTCTCATTCCCAAAGCAAATTTCATACCATCATATTAGAAAATTATCCTTAAATAGAATTCAAGGGTCAATAGAAAATTTTTTGCTCCTTTTAAATTGCTAAATTTTTGTCTAATGAGAAGGGCATACTAAGAATAGTTTCTCGTATAATAATTTGTGTATTCAGCATCTCTGTAGAAGCAAGAAAATCAAGCAAAAACCAGATAACAAAAAGGAAAAGAAACAAAATGAGCCAATAAACAAATGATAATTTAAGTATCATTAAAATTTAGTTTCAAGACAGCTTCCATTTCCATTCCTGCTTTATATAATAAGTGCTATGCGAAATTCACTTAAATCATGACATTAATTTGTGGAGTTAGACAGATTCAACCAGAAAATTTTACAATTCCTCAAAGCATAAAAAAACAACAACTCAGTATTGTAGAGGAAGTTGTCATATATTCATTACATCTGTTACTGTCTGCAGCTGAAATAAATTAACTTTTTATGTCTTACAAAGTAATTATCTAAACAACAACAAAAAATACAGTAGTGATTTTTTTCTAATGTTGTCAAGTAGCATGAGAAGCACCAGAATTCATGACATAAAAATACTAATGAACCATACATTAATATTAATGTACTCCTTTGGGAAGGGAGGGAGATAATAGAAATCTCAAAAAACTTTTCTCCTAACTTCAAATACAAGAGTAGATCATTTCTTATGCACACAAAATACAAATGAAAAGACATTTTGAGTATTTTATATTTTTTCTTTCTTCTCGCAAGTCTGGTGTTCATTTTTGCTGCAAAAACAGTCACTTGGGGGAAATTCATTTTACTGTTTTAGTTCAGCGAGTTGTGAATTCTACACTTCCTTGATTTTATCCAATAAGGAAGGATAAAGGATGGCTTGCCCCACAAATTTTATTGAACAAAAGAAAAAGCTAAGATTTGAGCCAATTCAGAGATCATATATACCCATATCCTACTGGGTTAAGAAAGAAATGAAATGTGGATTTATTGTCTTTTAAATCACTAATATGAAACATTTGCAGAACTAACTTTAAATCCATAACCAGGATTGTGTTAAATGGGATATAGATTTTCATCCAAAAACATTCATGCAGTAATGTATTAACCAAATCTGGGGCGACTGGGTGGCTGAGTCTGTTGAGCGTCCAACTTCAGCTCAGGTCATGATCTCACTTTCATGGGTTTGAGCCCCTCATCAGGCTCTGTGCTGACAGCTGGGAGCCTGGAGCCTGCTTCGGATTCTGTGTCTCCCCCTCTCTCTGCCCCTCCCCTGCTCATGCTCTGTCTCTCTCTGTCTCTCAAAAACTAAAATAAAACTTTTAAAAAATTAAAAAAAAACCGTATTAACCAAATCAAATTCCTTCAAAATGCATTATTTTATATCTACTTATATTTACGTAGAGCAAGCTAAATGAAAGGCGGCAACCAGAAAAAGAAAAGGAGATAAAGACAAGAACAATCATTGAACCCAGCGAATTATTTTCATGAAGAAAGATGCAGGAGATTAAATGACTTGCCAACTGGTTCAGATCTATGTAAATTAGGCCCAACTTAGGACTCTGAATTCTTAGCAACAACTTGAAGCATTTAAAAAATTCTGCTACATGAAATAAGAATTTAGCACAAATATCCAGGTCTTCAACACTATATTCAGGTTTTTCCGGTGTAGTGCCTAAGGCCCCTTGCTCTGCCTTACAGGAGTGGATTTTAAATTTTTCAGGCATTTTGAGGGACAGTTTTTAAACACAGCCATTGTTAAAAATTTAATTATATAAATTTAAAATTAAATTATACTAAAAGCAAAAGTAATAAAATTATCATGTCCTAATTATTTTATTACAGTTTCTATTTTCTATGGTCTTGATGTTATTTTATCTTTTATATCTTGATGGTGGAAATACATTACAATGGTATGCTATGGCATATCTCTTCCAACCTGTATTCATTGGCATCATGTTGGTAGCTGAAAATCAGCCATGATGGAGTATTTTTTCATGGAGATCAACAGACTGTAAATTGGCTTGATTTATTATTTTATTGATTGTCTAGACTTAGAGATATGATGGAGAAATGTTAATATTTCAGGTTAAACTTAAAAGTGTGTCATGTCTATAATTGTTATATTATGAATCATACAAAGAGTTGAGGAAATATCCTTCTGTGTTTCAAGAATTATTAGTAGGGCCAGCCAAGAAGTGGCTTATGTCATTAACAAACAAGAAAAGTTCTGACATGCATCAACACCTCACTTTCTTCTTACTCATTAGTGTAAAGGAAAATATCAACCTATATGTGTGTTAGAACTACACCCATTTGTCAGTTACAACCACAATCAGGCTACACATTTGAGAGCCTGGAAAAAAAATCAAGCAAAGTATTCTGTAAGAATAAATTGGCTACATATAATTTTAAATATTAAAGAGTATTATGTTTTATTATTTAAAAATATGTATAAGTTGTTAAAACGCTTTCCTTTAGTAAAAAACAAAAACAAACAAACAAAACACCTCTATTACTCTCTGACCTCTGAATTACAGCCCACCCACTTCATTAATCCACTGGGTGTTTGCATAACTTTCCTCATTGTTTTCTTTTCACATCTCTCTCCACTGCTTCAGTTTTTCTTAACATCACAATTTTTGTCAAAACCATAATATGATCTTGCAAATCCTCCCCTCCCTACCTTTTAAAATAATGATATTCCTGGGGCGCCTGGGTGGCTCAGTTGGTTAAGCGTCCGAATTCAGCTCAGGTCACGATCTCACGGTCCGTGAGTTAGAGCTCTGCGTCGAGCTCTGCGTCGGGCTCTGGGCTGATGGCTCAGAGTCTGGAGCCTGCTTCCAATTCTGTGTCTCCCTCTCTCTCTGCCCCTCCCCTGTTCATGCTCTGTCTCTCTCTGTCTCAAAAATAAATAAACGTAAAAAAAAAAAAATAAAAAAATAAAATAAAATAATGATATTCCTTACTAGGTTAAGAGAAGGAAATAAAACTAACAAAAAAATTCTAACAATTTAATATGATATAGTTAGACTAAGAGTTGGCAAAGTGTTTTTGTAAAGGACAGGGAGTAAACATTGTAGGTATCAAAAGCCATAGAGCCTAATGTCACAACTGCTCAACTTGCTGTTGTAACATGAAAGCAGTCATAGACAATATGACAATAAAAGTATGAGGGTGGCTATGTTAAAATACAGTTTTATTTACAAAAAGAAGCAGTGGGCAAGATTCACCCTAGGGTCATCGTTTGTTGACCCCAGTACTAGATCACTGTAACTTGGTCCCAACATGGTTAACTGGCATTGTTTCACTTGAATCTTTGTGAGCATGGTAAGAATAAAAGTTAAATGTCCATTATTTCCAAAATACTTTTCCATTGTATCATTCTATACTATTTCCTTTGCTTTATTCATCTCTGTACCTGCACCTAATTTACCTTAAGGATAAGAGAAGAAAGATGTATAAAAGTGCTTTATAGGTTTCTGTCTTGAAATCTAGCTTAATAGTTGAATCTTTCTTCTTTCTCTCCTTCACTCCTTCCCTCCTTCCTTTTTCTTTCTTCTTTCTTTCTTTCTTTCTTTCTTTCTTTCTTTCTTTCTTTCTTTCTTGAAAATTAAGGAAAATAAATGAGTGTGAGTTGAGGGAAAATGATAAGATATATGTGGAATATGTTAATTCTTTTAGAAATCTGTAAGTAAGGTTTCAATGACCAAAATAAGCAGTTAGATAATTCAGAAATCAGGGGTACTATCTAAAATGAACTTGGATATTGTCAGAATATAAATGCTAAAAAGCTATGGGGTGCTGCAACATGGAAAAACCTTGATAACTTACAAGTCATCATTCCCATTCTTACGAGAGAAAGTTGGAAAAAGTGAAAATCAATAACTATTCTTGGACTTTAGATCATGAAGCTAACTACCAGTCCCAAATTTGAAGAGACAAGTTGCTATGAGCTAAACTGTTCCACTACCCACAAAATACATGTTTAAGTCCTAACTCTGAGTACGTCATGATGTGACCTTATTTGGAAACAGCATCTTTAATCAAATTACAGTGAGGTCATTAGAATGGGCCCTAATCCAATTTGACTGGTGTCCTTATAAAAGGGGGAAGTTTGGACAGAGAGATGGATGGGGACAGAAAGAAGACAATGTAAAGGCACAGGGAGAATGCCATCCACAAGCCTACGAATGCCTGAGAGGCTGTCAGAAATTAGGAAAAAGATGTGGAACAGATTCTCCTTCACAGTCCTTAGGAAGATCCAATCTAAACATGGGAGTGAATCTGGCCACTCAAGAAAATTATACAGTGTGATAAAGTGAGATATTGAAAGAAAAATATTTAAAAGGATCTGAGAAGTGAATAACTGGTGAAACACATGAATGATAAAGCATATAAACCCTAAATAAAATACATTTCCTTTCTAAGAAAGCAAGTCAATTCTGAAGGTCTGGAAGCCTTTAAAGAATCTGAAGTATTTCACTCAAGTTCTAAGGGTTCTTACTGAGTAAGAAGTCAGAATCTGAAGTCCTTGTATATTGTAGCAATCGGTCTCAGATTTCTAACTGAAACTAATCCTTCTACTATGTTCTAAACTCATACTGCCAGATTGGTCCTGGGAGATAATGTCCTTTTGAGGGTTACAGCTTATGGCAATAGTGCACTACAGCAATTTTGAACTTTGGGAAATCTGAGTTGTAGATGATCATATGTTTCATTGCCTAGTTGGAGAATAGCAGTGTACTCCTATCTCAGAATGTGGCAGCTGTATGGGGGAGGGAGGATTACCAAGTGTTATCCAAATGGAGAACATCATATGTAGACCCATATTTGTCTGTCTTGGGAACATTAAAAAATAATTCAATACAAAATATAAATGATGGCAAAATAGAATTATTTTAATAATAAATTTAAATTTAATACAGCTGATAACAGGGATTTGAAGGAAAATAATTAAAAATTCAAAGTTCTCTTCAGTAGTGGATCAAAGGAGGGAAAAAAGGTAGCAGAATTTATCCTATAGCAGAGGGTCAGTAAATTTTCCTTATTGATGTGAAAATATGAAAAAAGAACTTACTTGGCATATAATATTAATAGAAATGAAATAAAGTAATAAATAATTAAACCAGTTATTTTTATATAATGTGGATTATAAACCAAAAAAACCAGATCAGTTCAAGAAAAAAAAACAGCATTTGTGCACCAGATGAAATACAATGGGCCTTAAAAGGAGCAGTTTGGCAAATATCAAACTGAAAATGAATTGTCCATTTTCAGAGTCAGTAAATCTAGATTTGGTTAACCTATCATAAGAAAGGGTCTTCAGTTAGAGGCACTCTAAAGAGTGGTCCAAGATTTTTAAGATTTTTAAATGGGTCCACAGATCAATTATGGGTTTGTAATGTGACACATCTCCATCAACACTGAGAAAAAAATAACAAGAGAAGGAACATTTTAGCCAAAGTAACTGGACACTTGGAACCTTCATAAATACTTTGAGTTTTAAGTAAAAGACCCAGCACCACTCAAGACATTTTTTTTGGTTCTACTTGGCATTGCTTTCTGAGCATCATTTTCAAGCAGAAAAAAAAAAGGAGCAGATTTAATATATATATGATATAAAATATATACAATATTATATTTATTATACTATATATATTATATTATATATTATTATATTATGTTATACTGTATTGCGATAGTGTATACAAATATGTATTTTATATATGTATATATACAAATATGTATTTTATATATGTATAAATATATACAAATGTACAAATATGTATTTTATATATGTATATATATATACAAATATATACAAATATGTATTTTATATATGTATAAATAATATATAACACAACCAAAAAAGAAAATTGACCTGTAAGGAATTATGAATATGTACGTAATGATGAATAATGCTAAATTCTTACACTTCAGGGCTATAAACTGGTAAGAGGTAGCTGAGATTTAGATTTCAGTAGGTGTGATGCTCATATGCTAAGAAGTTGGAATTGTTAAAATAAGTTGATTTCACATCACATCTGTTTAATTTGAAAATCTTTTTGAAACAACTTCAAAAAATAAGTGCTCAAGTCAGGGTTTGGAGTCCAATTGAAACGACGTTGCACAGCTGTCCTGATAGATTAATGCTAACACCAGGCTGCCTGCTCAAAATGTATACACACACTCAGGTTTTTATAAAAATTAATTTCTAAAGTTGCTGTGTTTATCAATTTCCTGGCACAATGTCAACAGAGGACCCAGCTTGGTTCTTAAAGCATGAAGTGCTAATTATGTCTCTCCCTCAACTTCCGTAAAGGTGGAAAATCTTGCCAGTTACCAACAGTTTTGCAAAAATCTGATTGGCCTTTGCGCAGCTTCACGAATTTCAGGGTATTAGGGTAAAACTCTACCTTGTTAATTCTTCATATTCCTTTTGTGAATTTGAAGGCATGACAGAAAACTTCTGAGTAAAAATATTTGTTACTATAAATGATGCTAGTTAAAAAGATGCATGCTTTCAAAGTTGTTTTATAACTATCTCCTATTTAAGTAGGCACATTTCTAATAGAGATAATACTGCAAAGTGAATAAAAATATTGATACTATCATAAAAAAACACACTATAAATTTTTAAGTTTTAAGAACCTGGGAGCCAGTAGAGGTGACAGAGAACACATTTTTACTCTCCCTCTATATTAGTTGCCCACGGCTACCATAACAAAGTTCCACAAAGCACGTGTCTAACACAACAGAAATTTGTCTCCCAGTTCTGGAGGCTACAAGTCTGACACCAAGGAGCAGCAGGACCAGGCCTCCTCTGAAATCTATAGGGGAATCCTTCCTTGCTTCCGGTGGTTTACCAGCAATCTTCGGCATTTCTTGGATTAGGAAACATCACTTCAATTCACTGTCTCCACATGGCCTGCTCCCTGCATCTCTATCTGCATGTGGCATTCTTTTTAGAATAGAAAGAGTCATATTATATCAAGGACCCCATCCCAACACACCCCATCTATGACCTCATCTTAACTATATCTGTAACAACCATATTTGCAAACAAGGTCACATTCCGAGGTGCTTCAACATATACACTCTTTGGGGGGATGGACACAATTCAACTCATGACATTCTCCCACTGTAGCAGGAAGAAAGGAAGAAAAAGAGCAGCAGACAGAAATAGAGAGAGGAAGGGAAGGAGGTACTGGTTCATAACCTTCTCAGGGCTTCCCCATTGTAACCTGAAACTGGGCCCCAAACACAGAGGGTTGAGAAAGACTAAAGAAAGAGGCAGGTCACTCCCGGTTGGCAGGTGGCAGTTTTAATAAATAAGGGAATTTACATGGGGTGCCTGAGTGGCTCAGTCAGTTGGGGGACTGACTTTGGCACAGGTCATGATCTCAGAGTTCGTGAGTTTGAGCCCTGCATCGGGCTCTCTGTGGACAGCTCACAGCCTGGAGCCTGCTTCGGATTCTGTGTCTCCCTCTCTCTCTGCCCCTCCCCCACTCACGCTCTGTCTTTCTCTCTCTCAAAAATAAATAAATATGAATAAATAAGGGAACTTACATATGAGGCTTGCCTTGGGTGGCAGCAAGGCAAATACATCCTGACATCTGTCCACCAATCTGAAAAGTTTGTACAAAAGTCTTAACTGAATTCAGTCATATACATATCATAGGCATTCTCAATACCACATCATTATCTCAAGGCTGTGTCCTTGGAGCAATCTCTGTGAGGAAGAAGCCAAGTGGAATCCACATTCTGAGGATGGGAGAGGAGGTGAGGAGCCTCTGAGAGCCCAGTCCAGTTCACAGGTCAACTGGCAGTCACATCTTTTTGATGACATTCCCTAACAGGAAAAATGGAGGGAGAGGAAAGAAGGAACAGAAGAATAAGAGACTATCACAATTAAAACTACAAATGGAAGATTTTGGTCACTATATAGAGTGATATATGGACTGATTCTAGAGAGGGTGGATAGCTAGCTACATACATACATATATATATACACACACATATGTAGATTTAAACCTATGTTATTGATCCACAGTACACAAATATCTCCAAAATAGGGAAAATTAGAATTTCCTTATTGTTAAAGATATATCAGTAAATGAGAGAACCACAATCTGAGCCCTTCCTCATACTGAAGATCAGGAGATAAACTGAATCAGAATCATTGTAAATATGCTGTTTGGCAGTAACCAGTCAGGAAAAATGCAAGGCAACAGAGGAGGAATAAAAAGAACAATTGGTAAACAACTGCGGAAATATTTTCCCAAACATTGGGCTTTACTGAGTTTGGCAGACCTGCTCATATTCAAAAGGAGAGAATAGAACTGTGAAGAAAGACATGACTCTAGCCCAGAAGGCACAGTGGATATCACAACAATGGTTTCTGCAACATTGTATGAAAAACAAACAAATAAAGGTTCCTCCCCTGAACCACTTTTGACTCCACAATTTTTTTCATGACTGGACTGAATCTGAATTAAGGTAATTCCATTAAAAAATCAGTACTTATAGTTCTAGCATCAGCAATCAGACAACAAAAGGAAATGAAAGGCATCAAAATTGGCAAAGATGAAGTCAAGCTTTCACTTTTTCCTGATGACATGATATTATACATGGAAAACCTGACAAACTCCACTGAAAGTCTGCTAGAACTAATACATGAATTCAGCAAAGTCACAGGATACAAAATTAATGTACAGAAATCAGTTGCATTCTTATACACTAATAATGAAGCAACAGAAAGACAAATAAACTTATCCCATTCACAATTGTACCAAGAAGCATAAAATACCTAAGAATAAATCTAACTAAAGATGGAAAAGATCTGTATGCTGAAAACTATAGAAAGCTTATGAAGGAAATTGAAGATACAAAGAAATGGAAAAACATTCCATGCTCATAGATTGGAAGAATAAATATTGTTAAGATGTCAATACCAACCAAAGCAGTCTACACATTCAATGCAATCCCAATCAAAAATTGCACCAGCATTCTTCTCGAAGCTAGAAAAAGCAATCCTAAAATTTGTATGGAACCACAAAAGACCCCGAATAGCCAAGTAATATTGAAGACGAAAACCAAAGTGGGAGGCATCACAATCCCAGACTTTAGCCTCTACTACAAAGCTGTAATTATCAAGACAGCATGGTATTGGCACAAAAACAGACACATAGACCAATGGAATAGAATAGAGACTCCAGAACTGGACCCACAAATGTATGGCCAACTAATCTTTGACAAAGCAGGAAAGAATATCCAACGGAAAAAGTCTCTTTAACAAATGGTGCTGGGAGAACTGGACAGCAACATGAAGAAGAATGAAACTAGACCACTTTCTTATACCATTCACAAAAATAAACTCAAAATGGATGAAGGACCTAAATGTGAGAAAACCATCAAAACCCTAGAGGAGAAAGCAGGAAAAGACCTCTCTGACCTCAGCCGCAGCAATTTCTAACTTGATACATCTCCAAAGGCAAGGGAATTAAAAGCAAAAATGAACTATTGGGACCTCATCAAGATAAAAACCTTCTGCACTGCAAAGGGAACAATCAACAAAACTAAAAGGCAACCGATGGAATGGGAAAAGATATTTGCAAATGGCATATCAGATAAAGGGCTAGTATCCAAAATCTGTAAAGAACTCACCAAACTCCACACCCAAAAAACAAATAATCCAGTGAAGAAATGGGCAGAAAACATGAATAGACACTTCTCTAAAGAAGACATCCGGATGGCCAACAGGCACATGAAAAGATGTTCAACGTCGCTCCTCATCAGGGAAATACAAATCAAAACCACACTCAGATATCACCTCACACCAGTTAGAGTAGCTAAAATGAACAACTCAGGAGACCATAGATGCTGGCAACGATGTGGAGAAACAGGAACCCTCTTGCACTGTTGGTGGGAATGTAAACTGGTGCAGCCTCTCTGGAAAACAGTGTGGAGGTTCCTCAAAAAATAAATTTTTTGCCTCAAATTTGGGCATTCTGGATCCACAGTCTGTCATCTGCACCATTATGTGATGCTGTCTTTATGGATACCAAAATGAACTTTAAGTCATTCAAGAAAGAAATGGAATTCAAAAAATAAAGTCAATAATGAATACTACTTTAAAAGCAGCACAGGGGCACCTGGGTGGCTTAACTGGTTAAGTGACCAACTCTTGATTTCTGCTCAAGTCATGATCTCACAGTTGGTGAGATCAAGCCCCACGTGAGGCTCCGTGCTGACAGCACAAGGCCTGGTTGGGATTCTCTCCCCCTCTCTCTTTCTCTCTCTCTCTCTCGAAATAAATAAATAAGCACAAAATTAAAAAATAAATAAGTAAAAATTAATAAAAAACAGCACAAGCAGTGACTTCCTTTGCTACAGCTTGTGGCCAGTATTAGCTATTTCATTCTGGGTCTATTCAGAGTAAAATACCTCTAAATTATACTCTCTGGTTCTAATACTGGATTATTCCTATAACTTTAAAGCTTTGGCATGCTTTAAAAAGTCACTAAGACAAAGTACAGATGAGGAAGGGAATTGTAGGTGGACAATCATGTTGTGCACAATATTCCTCATGGAAGGAAATTCTCACTAAGGGGATTCCCTCTCCCTCATACTTCAGAACGCCGAGAAGAGTTAAAGGCACGAGGCATCACTAAATTCTGTGTAGTCAGCAGCATCTAATTGCATGGGTTGCTCTCGTGGGATACAGGTCAGCTGAGATACTTAGATGGATTCCACATTGCCCACTTTTTCATGGTTGTGTCTCTTTGTTGTTCTGTCTTAGGTGTTGACTTCTTTCTCAGAGTGGCAGCAACATAACCGGCAATTCCAGTTTTCATATTTTAAACAACTACCATCTCTTCTTGTAGCTTGATTATGAGGAAAGACACTTTTTCCAGAAGATTCCAAACAGAGTTATTTTCTTCATCAAACAATAAAATTCCCTTCTAAGTATCTCCCTGAATCAACCTCTGTAGAAGGATAGATTATTAATCATTTTGGGTGTAAAGGATGTTTTCAGAGTGTCAGCCACAGTATCTCCTGACACTTTAAGATGAAAATGTATTGTTAACCTTTAAGAAAATATTTTAAGAGGAAAGTGGAAAAAGAAAAACTAATGTGCATAAATATACATACATACATACATGCATACATACTTACACAAACACACAGGCACCAAGGCAAAAACAAGCAACAACAACAATATATACAGTTACAGTAGTCTTCAATTTGGTAGCTGGTTGTGAAGTCATATTTGCTATTTCTAACTTACTCTTCCATTGCCCATTCCATATTTTCTTTGCTTCAGCCAGGACCTCAGTTATTTGAGGTTCTTTATTTAATGAATTGACAGTAATTAGTTTATTTCCTGTCAAATAATTCTTGCATCCATATTTGCCCTGATTTGCTAAACTGGAGCTGGATCCTGTAAACACTTTGTCAGTTGGCAAAATGTTAAGTCATAAGCTTAATTAGTGGTGGGCGCAATAGGGACACTGCAGGATGAAGATCCTTCTCTTTCTAGTTCCAGTGAGTTCCTCCTGCTTGCTCCTGTGATACATGGCATCCAGCGGAACTTGCAACATCCTGTAAGTTCCCAGCAAGTGTCTGTAGTGACCTTGAAAGTGGTTCCTCAGTGCATTCTGCTGGTATCCTTGATGCCTTTCCAATGAGTTTTACAGGCATGGTAATGGGATAATTTTCTGTGAGTTTTGGCAGAACCTGTGTGAAACCTTCTCAACAAAGTCTCAAGCAAAGTTCCCCCGGCCAGTTTCTTAGTACGTTCTTTCCCCATGCCAGCAGGCAATATCCTCTTTGCCAGCCTCAACCTACATGATCTCAGCAAATTCCTCCATGGTCCAGTGGCCCACAGCCATACTTCCTTCAATGAGGTCTGAATTTCAACCACAGAGGGGCTCTCTTGCAAATTTGTTTCTTCTTTTGCTATTCTGCGTCAGCCTCTGAAGTAATGGCTGATCTCTATATCTGCTCTTTCTGCGTTCCCAGAAGTCCTTTTATCCCCTAGTGGTTAACCCCTACTAGGGATTACCAGTTCCCCTATTCAAATTATTGCATAATTTTTGTTTACTGACTAGACCTTGACTAATGCAGAACTGATATCAGGAATGGTCCAAGGAAATATGTGTACAAAGATGAAATTTTGAGATTGGCCACTTTTGTCATTAGTCTTACATGGAATATTGAGTTCTCAGTAAGTGGGAAATAGGATGGTAATAATTCATGGCATGCAATAGCATCACAATTAATCAATCTATTACCTGTGTTTGATTTTGATGAATTGCCTACTGAAGCAACTACCATGGGATCCAAAGTAACTGCTGCATTTGACTGTTGTGACAGTGAGGTGACAACAATGCCTATGGTGTGAATGGAGTCTCTTGAGTGCACTGGGTTCTTTTAAATAAAAAAAAAAAAAAAAATGACAAGCTCACTTAATTGAACGCTCAGCTCAGGATGCCATCTGAGAACCAGGGAGTTTTGTGACAACCTTAAAAGAATTATTTGTTTGTTTGTTTGTTTGTTTGTTTATAGCCACAGGGCTGATATTAAAATGAAATGTAAATTTAAATTGAATGGTCTGAAGTCAGAGTCTCATCCTGTTTCTTATATGACAATTAGGACACTAAATGGGAAAGAATGTGACCCTAAAACTTTTTGGACCTAATGAAACTATTTGAACCTAAATGTAACTAAAAGTCTCATATCCCCAAAATACTCTGAGCCTCCATTCCTAGTTGAAGTAGGTTGCCCTCCTACATCCAAGAATACTAACCTATGTTTTGTGAAAATGCTTGATATATCATAACCCAGGGAAGATACTTTATAGGAGTAAGCCCATCCTCCTCAAGAACCACCACAACTACCTCTTGGTGCCAATAAACCCTTAACTAGGGTAAGTCTCAGGTTGTGCCTAGGGGTCAAGTATACACCATGACCTGCAAGGAAAACAGTTTATACGTTAAAAGAATTACAAGATATTGGGCACCTGGGGCTCAGTCAGTTAAACGTCTAACTTTGGCTCAGGTTATGATCTCCCCATTTGTGAGTTCAAGCCTGGAGTTGGCTCTCTGTTGTCAGCATGAGCCTGTTTCAGATCCTCTGTCTCCCTCTCTCTGCCCCTCCCTCTCTTCTATATATAGGGATATATGGGAGAAGAGATTCTAAGATTGTTAGTGCAAAGAAGTCGGTGTATATAATACTAGATCAAGCCACATGTATTAATCTGGGTGCACTTACTAGAGATCACTGATTTAATGTATTAGCTTGGACAATTGCAATTGCTTTTATTTTTTTATTAAATTTTTTTTTAATGTTTACTTATTTTTGAGACAGAGAAAGAGCATGAATGGGGGAGGGTCAGTGAGAGAGGGAGACACAGAATCTGAAACAGGCTCTGGACTCTGAGCTGTCAGCACAGAGCCTGACGTGGGGCTCGAACTCAGGGACCACAAGATCATGACCTGAGCGGAAGTTGGACGCTTAACCAACTGAGCCACCCAGGCACCCCATTTGCAATTGCTTTTAACACTTCACTTGAAGACTGAAACTTGAACTCAGTGGAAACCAGTGTTTAATGAGTCACAAGTTTCCCAGCATGATATGGAGGAAGGAATCCAAATGTTTCAAGATTGGGACTGTTGTGATGCATTCATCACATGCAACCTACACATCTATTTCTAAACTACATTCTCCTAGAAGATCCAAAACACCACCTTCATTAAGGTGTTGAGAAATACGTTACTGAGGGGATTCCTGCATCCTTGAAATGGTCTACGGGTTTCTCTCGTCAATAGGCCAGATGTGACTGTGAGGGATGTGTTCACGGAGGTGGGTTCACTGATGTCAGTGAGGATGGTGCAATCCTAGAATAACAAAGCTGCGATACATTACTGCCAAAGGCAATATGAGAGCGTTATCCAAAAAGGTAGCAGATGTGTAGCGATGATGGGAATGCCTGGCCTACAGGGATATTTGACGATGGCTACTTAATCATGGTGAGCCTAGGAATTTAAAGATGGGAACCTTGCTCCACATAACAGAATTATTGATTGCTCCACGTAACAGAATAAAAAAAAAAAAATCTACGCCTTAAGACTTAAGACCTTACTTAAGTTAACACAATGGAGTATCACCCACAATGGCTCCCCAACCCACGTGGCAAAGGCTTAATGGAAGCACCCACAGTTTACCTGCCTACCAAGAGACTAATGTCACATCCCCATTGACCTTACCAGTCTGGCCATGGATCTTAGATAACTAACTAGGGACAACTACAAACATAATCAGATGGTGAATCCAAGTGCAGCTGTTTTCCTATATGTAGTATATTTACTGGACCAAATCAACACGGTCCCTGTTATTGGACGATTTGGTCTAGCTACTGTATTTTTCTCCATAAGCATTTAAAAGGACCACTAGAGGCACTATGCCAATATCTAGCTGGGCCAGCATTACGTCTTGACCCACACGAACAGTTTCCCAGGGGATGTCCTAAGTGCCAGAATGAATGGCTTCCTAGGAAGCCCAACAGGTACCCCAGAGGGCAGCTTGCCAGACAGTTTCAGTGACACCACTGCCAGCAGCTTTCCAGCATGTCTCAGTATCACTCCAAAAGTGCAGCCACCCTGCTTGCCGCTTAGCCTGCTCCCTATATCTGCCATTTCTGTATTCCTTGGCATTCTTTTCACCCCTTGGTAGTTAATCCCTTTTTACTAGTTAATAGCTTTTTCTGTTATATTTACCTTTCAAATTACTAGGATGGTTTCTTCTTGTCAGTGAAATCTGACAGAAACAGTATTTAAGTTCTGCTTGTGGTTGGCTCTTCTGGGATCGCATCAGTCAGGGAGCCTATCTCAATGGCAACTCCCTCATTACAACAGACCTACATGGGAAAGCCATATAGAACTCTTCAAAGAGACTGTCACTAATGTATTTCTCAATGTTTTATTGAAGAGAATGGGCTGTAGGACCTCTAGGCATATGTGGTAGGCGAGGTGGGTATGCAGGTTACATGTAACAAACTTATTCCAAAATCCCTATATCCAGAGGACTTGATTCTTTTTGCTACATTATGCCAGGGAAGTTCATGCACCTCAACCTCATTATCTTACTCCAGGGTTGATTGTAAGTTTGAGTCAGCCAACTAAATAAAGTAAGGAGTCCTTTCAGTTTTACAAACACACCAAATCTAGAATCTCTGATAAATATACCTATATCAATAAATTTAGGCAGAGCCTTTGTTAAATTCCATCCTCTTTGGCTTAATACCCATACAATCTATCCTCATGCATGTTTTCCTCATTTTTGTTGATATAATTTACAAAAATTGTGTAATTCTTTTGATGAATAAGTGATTTCCTCCTGGTCAGACTCTGTACTTATCCCCCTGGAGCACAGGAAACTCACACCCTCGTTACTGGCCTCATGTAAATAAAAGGTCTAGTACATAGAACCAAGCACAGAAAGGCTAGTCTCCTCAGAAATTGGATGACAAACCATCAGATTACATGATTGTTAGCTGTGTCTGAATCCAACCAGATATCCCTGAGCCTTATTTCAGGCTTCCACTACTTCCTATCACCACGTTAACCTTCTCACAAGAGAGACGTGGTGATGCTATGAAAACTTATATTCTAATTATGTAACCTACACAGTTTAATCCCGTGTTTGATTTTCAGCACTATTGACCTTGCAGCTATAAGAAATAAACAATTTTTAATGGCTGCCTTAGACATTTTCTTATTATTTTACTATCACAGAGATGAGAATTTAAAGACACGAGCCTGTCGCCTTCTTCCTTTAAGCACTACACTGCACTCAGAAGAACTCATTCCGCACAACAGTATTTGTAACTGTAATTACTGTCCAAATGGTCCACTGTAGCAACAACTTGGCTGCCAAGACACTTACTTCAGTAGACATTTTTTTTCAGAATCAACTACAGGTGATAATATGATTAATTACGATGCCAACAATTAAAATGGATTACTAGCATTCCATCTTCCATTGTTGAAGAGGACCAGCACTACATTCAAGCTCAAGGAGATGGCAAAATTATTAATAAAACCCCATCTTTGAGAGTCTATTTCTTTGAACTCCTCTGGAACTCCTTAATTTTAGTATCATTCAAGGTCCAATCAGGAGACATAGAACACTCCTCTTGAACAGAGCAAATTTTAAATAATTGTTAAGTACATGTAAGATTGTTAACAAAATAATTGGAAAGTCAATGAGAGGACACTAAAATATCAGAGAGGTAACAGTAGGAGAAAGCAGCTATTATACTTAGAACTAGAGGAATAAATACAGGAGGAGGGAATCATTAAAATATGGAAACATGTTAGGGAGACTCTTTGGGCCTGAAACTTTAGCCTTTGGGGAGAGTGTTCGCTTGGCTGTTACTGATGTATCTTGGATCTCAGAGCTGGGGCATCATGGAGCTGGAACCCAGAGCACTTTCTGGGTAGGGAGGAGGAGTGGTGGCCACTGGTTTTGGCACCCTGGGATAGAGAGGGGTTTGCAGACAGGCTGGTCTGCAAGTGACAGAAAAACTGAAACTGAATTCAACTGTCACTCCAGGAAGAAACTGCTCTTGCTGGGCTGAAGAAGCACACCATGCCTGGGAGCAGAAGGAGCATAGCAGACCACAGGAAACATGGGAAGGAGTGAGCCCCTTCTTCCTTCAGTCCAGTAGTCTCTCTAAGGCCCCTTGGCAGAGACTGACAGGGCAACAGCTACAGGAGAATAAATGTGCTTTCTAGGGTCCCAACTCAAGCATCACAAAGCAGAATATATTTGGTGAGCTAGAAGCCAACAATCATGGGATACCACAAATAGAAGCCTCTCAGAATCTCTTATACCTCTGATTCACATGAAATATAGTGCTTCTTGTGGCTTTTGTATGAAATAAGATTTGTGTGCTTGCCATGTGGGCTTTAGAGTTGTGTCCATGTGTATCATCTTAATTAGAATACATAAAAATATATCTGAATGAGACAGAGAGAGGAAGGGAAGGGAAGGGGAAGGAAGGGAAGGGGAAGGAAGGGAAGGGGAAGGAAGGGAAGGGAAGGGAAGGGAGGGGAAGGGAAGGGAGGGGAAGGGAAGGGAGGGGAAGGGAAGGGAGGGGAAGGGAAGGGAGGGGAAGGGAAGGGAAGGGAAGGGAAGGGAAGGGAAGGGAAGGAAAGGAAAGGAAAGGAAAGGAAAGGAAAGGAAAGGAAAGGAAAGGAAAGGAAAGGAAAAAAATAAGACTAGAGCTGTGTTAAGTTACAGATCTTTGTTTACAGGTAAACAAAACTGATTCTAGACAACTTAAGAAAAAAATTATTGGATAGATGTGGAATAGCACATGTAACTTGAGAAACTTAACAATCAAGATTAGAGAGGCAAAAACCAAGAACTTCCTGCCAAAATCACAGATGGAATGCAACAGATAAAAATGGTAAACCATGATCATTGTTTTGTAAGTTTCACAATTACTTTATAAAGGCTGGCAAAATTGACAATCAGAAATTCACACTTCTGTACTGCAAAAACATATTCAGCAAAAATGCCATTTTTTTTTTAAGTACACTTGGGAGAATTTATACTAGTTTTGGGAATATATACATATTATGCATGTCACTGACTATAGGATTTAGTGTTGGCCAGTTTATTTTGTTAATCATATTGACTGACATGGGGTAGTTAGGACAGAGTAATTTTTACCACAGTTAAAAACTATTGTTAGCAGGTTTATCGCTTGATTCTCTTCTATTACCCAATATAATATAATTTGAAATAGTACCTATTATTAATCCCTTAGTATCAATCACATGTTTTTCAAGCAGAATTTGAAAGAAATGATAAAAAAAAAAGTAAATAGTCTAGCATGTTTCAGGTGCTTTATCACAAATACTATTAATTTAATTTTGCCCAACAAAATATACAATGAATTTAATTTAAAAATAGGTAGGTAACTGAAAATGAAATATATGGTTTTAATTTAAAACGAAGACTTAGAACACATTTAACTATATTTTTGGTTAGTGAGAAATAAACTTGAATATGGGCTTTGGCACATCATGTCAAAATTATTAGGGGATTTGAAAGCTTGTTTTCTGATCTCCCAATGAAATATAGGGGAAGGATAAATTCAAGAAAAGGAGATAATGACTATATTCTTGCCCTTATAAAATATTAAATATTAACTCAATGGCCTAATTGTTCAAGAGAAGTTTTAAAGCCACTCATTTTTCAAAAGCAAGTATGAATATATAGGGTAGTGCTAAAGTGAGGCGAATATGACCAATTATGACTATAATTTTGCCCTATTTTCATTCATGCCTTAAGTTGCATTTTACATTACCAATTTAATTGTAAAGAAATAGAAAGGCACACTGAAATTTTATAGTACATTTTGAGGCTAAGGAGGATGCTTCCAAAGAAGGACTATCCCTTTTCATAAAAGCTTTAATGAATATATTGGCAATAAAACCATTGCTGCAGAGTTCAAAATTATCTGTGACAGTTTCAGAAAATGGTTGCTCTACTGTTGTATTTAATTCATAATACTGATAAGAAGTGTGATTTAATATATTATTGCAAGTTTAGGAAGGGATGTAAGGGTTTTAATCTTATGAAATTCATTTTTATAAGGCTAGGTATTTTTATCACATTAATGAAATCATTAATTATGTATTTCTAGAGAAAGAAGATAGGGAGGTCTAAAACATGGACTCTCACCTCAGTAGCAAATTTCTAACTTGGGACACCAACCTTGATGTAACTTTCCTTGTCCAGTAAATTCTATTTCCTAACAATAAAAGTAAAGATGGGAATAAGGCTAAAGAATTGGAAAAGCTAATGACACATTTTAAAAGTGAATAAAGATATTTTCCAGTTTGAAATTTATAATTAACTATGTAGTATCTTTCCTGATTTTTAAAACTATCTTATTGAACACAAAGAGGGGACTATTATCTCAAGTCATATATTTTATCATTATTTTTACACAGTAGATGTATCAAAGACAAGGTTGGAAACAGTTGTCTAGTAGCTAAATTATGTTTTATCTCTATGGAACATCATCCTAGACTTTTACATATATAAGAATAGTTTCTGGTCCAAATTACACTATCATTTTTAATAAGATATGGCTTAGAGGGGTAAGAGGGCATAACTGCAGTCACATGACTAGTTATTAAAAGAAACAAATGATAAAAGCAGAAAAATTTTCATTCCACTGCATTTAAGAATTATTCTGTGTCAAATACGATTGTAGGTAGCAGGGCTACAAGAAAAAATAAAAATAAAAAAGAACAATTGAGTCAATTACTTCAGGTTTTACTTTTTTAAGGATAACAAATTATTAAATAAATACAACATGCATAATAAAATAATAAAATAAAATAAAACAAAAAACAACCAACCAAGTAATAGAAGAAGTGATGTTAAGTTAGCACATAGAATTGGTACCTATCTGGAACCTATAGAATTACACAGTATTGGGGTCTTTTGTGTGATTTATTCCCTGATATATATAAGGGTCTGAAATAGTCTCTGGCACATGATAGGTGCCCAGTAAATATGTGTTGATTGAATAAATAATTCATGAAGGTGGAAACATAAGCAAGTTGAACAATGAAGAGGTATGTGTGCAATGATGACACTTTTGTAATTTATTAGGAAAACAATGAGAGGTCACTGAAGACACTGAAAAACAGAAATGTTAAGCCAGGTTGGTATTTTAGGAAATTTGATTTAACAGCTAGGTGGAAAATAGACTCAAGAGTCAAAAGGACAGGAAAAGAAAGGAAAGGGAAGGGAAGGAAAATTAAGCACTTAATAAAATAAAAATAAAAGAGATACCAGTTAGGATTCTATTGAAGGACTGAAGAATGGGATTGATAGTGGCAGTAGAATTGGAGAATAGTGCACAATATCACAACATGCTCATGAAACAGAGCCTACAGGGGTTGTGACAGAGCTTATGTGGGGAGTTGGGGGGAGGCAGATGGTTTGTGGGCTTGAGAAAGTAGGAAATTAGTGTTTTCATTTAATAAAATGGGTATGATAGGAGGAATCACAGTTTTGGTAGAAAGATGGTTTATTACATTATGGCCGTGCTAAATCTGAGAGCCCCTTTGTACCTCTACATCAGAATATCCTTGTAGATGGCTGCATATAATGATCTCTATGTCAAGAGAAATGCCAGATTGGATATTTAGATTTGATGATGTTAGTATATCAAGCTAGAACCATGAAAATGGATGATGTAGGGCTGTTGGAACTGCCATCCCATCCTTTAAGCATTTCTGCTTCTTCCTTGGTAGAGAACATTCCTACTGACAATTCAGATTGTCAGTGTATATTCCTCTCCAGCTCTTTACTGTTCAGAATGGCAGCCTTCCAGTAATCCATGATTAGTGATGGGTGGGGTTACACTCCTTCAGATTAGAAACCACAGAAGATGTGCTCTTCCTTTTCCTGATGCTGGTTGGCCAAGACATTCAGGTGGGCCCAAGTCACACAGTTTAGTAAACAAACAAACAAACAAACAAAAAAACAACAAAAAATTCCTACCTAAGTATTTACCATGAGCTTGCCAACATGTTAATAAATCAAATTACAGTTATGATTATACTATCTAACACCTACACCTCCCATAGGTAGAGTCAGCTTAAAAGTTCATGAGAGAGAACAAAAGGCAACTTACCCTGGATCCCTAAAAGATGAGTGTCACCAATAGGAAAATATATAATAGAAATATTGCACAGTGGATACAAATTCTGAGTTTTGAATCCAAGAGACAGAAGAAGAGGGGGCCACAGATTTTGGAGTTCTTAGGGTTATAAGCTCATCAGTCCTCTATCATCAGTATATGTACAACCTCACTAAAACCATAGCCTTCAGACTATCAAAGTTAAACTCATGATGTTTATATTTTTTATGATAGGTTATATATATAATATATATATATATATATATATATATATATTGCATGTATATATAATATTATATATGTATATATAATATATATAAGGTTTTATTAAATTCCAATTCGTTAACATACAGTGTAGGTCATATTTTTATACCCATAGGAAACTCAGATTTTCCAGGCCATCTCTTAAAATCTAAAATGGCTCATACCCATGATCTTTTGTGATCTTAATTCACACCCTTATTGGCTTCTAAAGGGTGTTTACTGTTAGTCATCAGTAAAATCATCCATATTTTCAGTCTCTTCCCAGAACATATGCTCACCTTCTTGCTCTAACTTAAATATGGCTTTCCCTTGAAGCTTAAAAAAATTAAGAAAATGATATGTACATGACAAAGGCTGACTTTGACTTTCAGACCCAAACTTGCTGCCTCCAAAGGGAGCCCAGAGCCATGCATTAACCACCTCTTTCCTCAGGGATCATTTTTTAACTTCCTAACAGCATTTAGATTATATTGTATGTCAATGTCTTTAAAACATATATATAACAAAATCTAAAATCTTTCTTCCTTTATTTTCATTTCAAAATACAACTCCATCTTTGTCCTCCTTCTTCCACTATAAACACCATGTAAATCTCTGTCGCAGACTTTGAGTCTCGAGTTCTCTTTTGTCCAGCAAGAGAGTGGACACAGAATTAAATGCAAGAAAGGCTAATGCCCGGGAGGAGACAAAAGCCCGGAGTAAGGGTCCTTGCTTTGTATTTATTAGGATCAGAAGGCTTACAAACGTGATGGATGTGCAGAAAGAGACAATGAAATTGTGAACACTTACTCACAAGTGTAAAGATTTCAAAGATATGGGTTTCAAAGATATGCAGTGTTAGGGTCAACACAAAACAAAATCCAGGGGCCAGCAGATTGCTGTTTACAACAGGAACCAGGTGCTGTGTCTGCTTATCTTAGCTTGCCTAAGGGCTAAGACAGAGTGAGCTACCTCCTGGTCCACAAGGCACCTTTCTTTTGCTAATTAGTTCCCCTCCTGGCAATTTCACTCTGCTAAAGTGGTCTATAGCCCTGTTTACCTATTCAGGACCTTCCTGTGAAAGCAGCTTTCTGCTTTTGTACTATGCTAGGGGTGCTTTCTCCCTGTTTACCTAAACTCAGATGTTTTAGTCCTAAACCTTGTTAACCCATTGATGCAAGCTCAGAGAATTCCTAAACTTATTCCTCCCAAATTTCAAATGCATTATGTTTAAAACCAGGTATTTCATATCCTTCCTCCCCTTAATCTAATTCATCCCATGCAGTCATTCAAGCAAAGGAATTATAGCTCATCTGACTCTCTCTTTTCACTCATCTCTCCACATTAGTTAAGTGGAGTCTACCTAAAAAAAAAAATGTTTCTTAAAACCACCCTCATCTATTTGTGTTAAGTCATTTTCTAGAGTTTGGCTCTTCATCTTTCACACAAGTCTCTTGCAACACCCTTCCCACTCAATCCTTCATGTTGCCAGAGTGAACCCAGCTCATGTACTTTCTTAGATGCACTTAGCCATGGGTTCTAATTTTTGCTACTTATATACTCTGCTATCAACCACATTCCTGTAGGCCACAGAGAGAATATTTCTATTTCTTTGAAGAAAGTTTGAGCTTCAACATCATTTTTATGAAAGGCCACATTGCTGTTGTGCTGCTTGTCCAGCAGTATCCAGTATGACATCTGTACCCATGGTCATGGAATAACTCAATAGTGCCTGACCTCACACTTTATACCACCCACTTGTTAACTGAATGCTTCCCTGTCACTTACGAAGTATGACATGCCATGTGATATGCTTGATGCCCACATGCATGCACTCTGCTAGACTGAGAAGGTTATACAACTGTGAGCCACAGGTAGGCAGGGTGCTGCTGGCTTTTACATTCTTGCCCTCTGCCCTGTGCTCTGTGACTTATGTCATGGAGATTTCTGCTGCTGCCAAATAGGATTTAGTTTCCCCAGGATACACGTTGAAAGTATATGAGAGTTAGCATCCAGTACGTAAACTCTGAACAATGAGTTATATGGAAGGGTAATGAGACAGCTGATACATATACTTTTTTCTCTTTCTCCTCTCTAAGAACCTGTTTCAAGACTTAGTATTTTAGTATGGATTTTGACATTAAATTTAATCTAAGATTTCCTTTTTTTCTTAGACACAAATGTGATCAAAAGTTGACCAAATCATGTTCAGGGGCAGTCTCTAGAAGAGCTTCCCTCAGGAATCCTTGCCGGGATGGGGGCAGAATCGAAAGCAAAATCTGACAATCGATTCTCAGGAAAAGTAAATAAGTGAAATATTATAGTTTTCTCTATAATACTTCCAGCAGTGAGTATAGCCACAGAAAATTCATGTCTGGACACCATAACTGTAGGTCAGCATCACACGATACTGTGTGGATGTATATGCATGTATATATTTATATCCATAACATCATTTCAGAAAAGTGTTTCAAAAGACAGCATTTCATAGATATTCCTCTAATCCATTTCACATAGTTGCAGTGTATTGCATTTTCAGATTCCCCGCGTTTATACCATGGAGAAAGACAGTTCATCATTTTTTTTTACCAGAAAATAATTATTTGCAGGATGGACACTATTTCATCAGACACTATTTCAAACTACAGATGCCTGGATAAATCAGTTAAAGGAGAAAATCAATACAGATGACCAAGGTTGTATGCTTTGTTTGAGACAACAAAAGTTATCCTTGAGATTTCTTTATGCAAATATATTTCACTTGATTTTATCTTCTCTCTGTTCCAAGATCATACCACAGTTTATCATACTAACTTGCAATTTTGCTGTTGGAGGGGTACATAGCCAGAATAATTACATTTCATAGATGACTGAATATAAAATAGTAACCTTTTCACATTAAATGAATGTATTAAAATTGAATACTGTATGATGAAATGTGCACCAAATCTACATTAGAAAAAAAGCTGAACTCACAAAGAAATCAAAGATGAGAAGAGAAAACTTAAATTAAGAGCTGCTTTTAGTGGAGGGGCGTCAGATGTATGGTAGTTCTTTATAATGCAAAGGGTGGAACTGGCAGTTATCCAGTGACATGGGGCTAAGATAGACAATAATTTACATAAGTACATTCAGGTTGCAGTCAGAGATGGAGTCATTTGCTTTGAAGAAAGTTTTCAGTTCAAAAGAGTTTCATGAGAGGTAAAGAGGACAAAATGCCAGCCAAAAAGAAAAATTAGCTATATTAGAAGGTAGGGAAGGCAAAAAAGAAGAAGAAGAAGAAAGAATCAGATGACTGGAAGTTAAATTTTATTAAGCTCTGCTTCCCTTGTCTTGAACTGTAGGTATCCTCCAGTAGCGTTAAGAATACAGCTTATTATTGTACTCCTTATCACATAGCTTATTAAATATGATAGCTTCACTTAATAGACAAAACTCACAAATCTGCTGGACTGCATTTTCAATTGAACGACCATCTGTTATGACCTGGAGATCCATTGTCATTCTGAACCCAACGTAAATGAAAACAAACTCATAATTATATCCACATAAATTCTCTTCTAGACTTTGTTATTTCTGTCATCAGTCACTACTTTTCTTCCATGTATCTAATTTATAACATTTGGTAATATTCACGGACACACCATCCAACGCTCCCCCTACTCTCCTTAATAATGGATGTTGATTAGTCCATTCTCATTCCCCTTGCATCTATGCATTTCCTCTTCCCCACGCCTGCTGCTGCAGTCCTATTAGGAACACAGCTTCATACCAGACTACTGAATCACATCAGAAAAGACTTGACAACACTGTGGTTGTGTAAGTTCTGCAATTAAAAAGACCTAATACAAAAAGTGGTGGCAGTATTTGATAATTGTGAAGGCCTGAGAAAGTCCCTTAACACCTCAAATCACAAGACGCTCATCAGTAAAATACGTTTAAGTAAAACGATGAATTAGCCTATTCATGGAATTTAAACACTACTTTCAGTGACGGCCACATTCTTCTGGTGCTCTGACCGCTTGTCCGGCAGCATCATGTTTTTTATAATGTGTTTTTAAATCATTTTTTGACAGTTTACAATGTATTTTTTAATCCAAATATTGGAATAAAGGTTTTCAGGGAAAAATAAATGAAACTTTATATTGTCTTTTACCCGAGGAGAGGTTTATACCCTGTTTTCTGGAACTTAGTATTTTTTTACTACAAACTGCAGAGTTTTGTTTTTGTTTTTGTTTTTGTTTTTGTTTTTGTTTTTGTTTTTGTTTTTGTTTTTCTCTTAAAGACACTTGACTCAGTCCCAAGTCTTTTTGTTTATTTTGTTTTTGGTTGTTTTGCTTTTATTAAATTGTTTGAGCCATGTCTTGTTCTTACAGCCTAAAAGTAACTTGAACTTTGAATTTTTTTAAGAAAAAAAAAAGAACAAAACTGCTAGCAGAAAATAAGCAATTACTTATTTAAAATATGTTGGGGCGCCTGGGTGGCTTGGTTGGTTAAGCATCTGACTTCAGCTCAGGTCATGATCTCACAGTTCGTGAGTTCAAGCCCCGCATCAGGCTCTGTGCTTACAGCTCAGAGCCTGGAGCCTGCTTCACATTCTGTGTCTCCCTCTCTCTCTGCCCCTCCCCTGTTCATGCTCTGTCTCTCTCTGTCTCAAAAATAAATAAACGTTAAAAAAAATTAAAAAAAAAAAATATGTTAATATGGACATTATTTAACTATTGTATCAAAATGTTCAAAAGCAACTTGATCAGATTTATCTTTTTCCTTTCTCTCTCTCTCTATCACTTTAGAAAAGTATCTTAAAAGAAGTCGTTTTACAGTAATGCCATTAAATATATATCTATATCTATATCTATATAGATATAGATATAGATATAGATATATAGATATGTATATATACAGAAAAATTTGGAAGACAATTCTCCATACCCTGTGCTCTTTGAATATTATTTTAATTCAAGAAATATGTTTTTATTCCTTATGTGCTATTTTTTAAAATGTTTATTCATTGTGAGAGAGAGAGAGAGAGAGAGTGAGCGTGTGTGGGGACAGAGAGAGACAGAGGGGCAGAGAGAGAGAGAGAAATAGAGAGAGAATCCCAAGCAGGCTCTGCGATGTCAGCATAGAGCCTGATGTGGGGCTTGAACTCACAAACTGCGAGATCATGACCTGAGCCAAGATCAAGAGTTGGTCTCTTAACTGAGCCACGTAGGTGCCCCTCAAGTGCTATTTTTAAGGTGAAAATTATTTTTTATCCATTAGAGAATTGCTTATACTGTAAAACAGAGCTGCATATAGAAATGTATATATAAATTTCAGTATCAATTTTATATTTCTTGTTAGACAAAAATTCTTTATTTAAAAATATAACTATTCATCTTCCTCATTAGCTCTTCAGGGTTGAAAATTTGGACAATGTCAGAATTAAATTTGGTCAATTAAATACACTTTTCCTAAGGAAAAGTCTTGTATCAATAAAATATTGATGAAACAGAAATCATTGGCTATTATCTTTTCAGGTATGGCCTCTAAGGACTCAGTAATGCTTAGAAAGTTTCACTCTATATTGAGACAATTAATAGATGTGGTTTTGACATCCTCACAGGAAGAGATTAATAAGTTTTGGCGATACTAGGTACAGGGAAGGTTTTAAGTAGAGAAGTGAAATATGGAATGATTGAAGTGTAGGCAATCATTTTTCCAATGTGACAATCTCCAAAACAAGCTGCACCCCACTCCCTTTAGACACCTAGTCATTGTTAAAGTTTGCAACCTCTTCTGGGTATATAGGAGACAATAAGGTATAAAATTTTTACCTTTCCGTGGTAATCATCATCTTTACCCAGATACAGTGTTTCCATCCCAACAGGATAAAACTTTTGCATTTTTCATTTTTTAAAGACAATTTAGAGCATAATAAATGTACATGTTTTAGGACAGCAGAATGGACCAAACTATTAACACACAGGAAATAGTTGGGGGAAAAAAATCTAGCAATAGCATCAGAGAAAAGGTGAGCATTCTTAGAACAACTTTTGATCAGAAGTATAGATGCTAGTCAGAAAACTATGGCCTATTGGCCAAACCTGATTTGACAGTAAATGGATCATGCCATGCCATTTGTTTGCATATCTTCTATGGCTGTTTCATGCTAAAACATCACCAGAGTTTACAATGTGGAGTAGTTGTGACAGTGAACATATGACTGGTAAAATACTCACTACCTGGCTCTTTTTACTAAAAACAAATCTGCCAGCCCTAGATCTAAGGAATCTCCAAATTAAAGAACCAGGGTAGAACTAGGTATTTGGAATGAAGTTTAGAGCAGCTGTAGGTATAAGGTGAATTTAAGTAAGGAGAGCAGAAATTGTGTTCAGCTTCTGAGAACACAATGTCAGAAATGAATTAATAGAGTCAGACTTTCTCCTCAATATAGCCAGTCAAGGCAATCTTCTTCAAATTTATTGACCCCATAATCCTATCAGCCAAAACTTTTAAGCATATGCTCTCTTTTTTTTTTTTTTTTTTTTTAATTTTTTTTTTCAACGTTTTTTATTTATTTTTGGGACAGAGAGAGACAGAGCATGAACGGGGGAGGGGCAGAGAGAGAGGGAGACACAGAATCGGAAACAGGCTCCAGGCTCCGAGCCATCAGCCCAGAGCCTGACGCGGGGCTCGAACTCACGGACCGCGAGATCGTGACCTGGCTGAAGTCGGACGCTTAACCGACTGCGCCACCCAGGCGCCCCATATATGCTCTCTTATTTTACTTATAAATACATGTGTTTATATCAGGAATACATGCACAGAAATTGAGATTGAAAACAAATGAAACAATATAAGTAAAATCTAGCATTTTGGTTCCACATTATGAGTGCCTCCTGGGGTGCCCACACTTGCCTCTGGAAAGCACTGAACTAGGGTCAACGACTTACAAAGTTTTAGCCAAGGGAACATTTCTAATAAAATCACATAGGAAGGAAATTTTTCCCAGAAATAAGTCTTCTTATGTTCTCTAAGGATGGAGGAGTAATTGGGGTAGAATACATAATCATATAGACTGACTGAGTTCATGATCTAGGTAATTGTTATGGTAGGGAATCAATAATAATAGGGAAGATGGAGGGGCAGAACAAACTGGAATTGACAGGTCATGTGGTCTAGATGTGTCTCATCACTGGGCAGGTTGACTTTTACTTAAGATGACATCTATTCTCTTTAATAATTATATATGTCATGGGTAAAAATGCACAGATATCTAAAGTAAAAAGGGCGGAAATTCTGGTTTAAAGAAAAAAAATCTTACTTGGAAAATTATTTTATAGTTTTCAAATAGTTTACAAATATTTATCACACTTTCTTATTAAAATTATCAATGGGCCACGAAAAAATGTGGGAGGTGTTTAATGAGCTTAGCATAGATATCTTAGTATTAATTAAAGATCATGTAATAAAATTATTCATTATATAAAAATGGAAAACAAATTATAAAAGGTAGATGATACTAGTAACTTAACGAAGGCAGCACATATACAAATTATAGTTCTTTGTAATTATAAATTATATACCTACGTACCTATATTATCTATAAGTGAATATAGGTAAACATTCATGGGAATACATTTTCCATATTTTCTTTAAATTTCAATTTGTCTCATTATGTTGAATTTAAATCATAAATCATCATAGTTTACACACTACATGAAAATGACTTAAATGACTTGCCTCCCTAGCATAAAAATTAGGTTGCAAAAATGTTGGTGCCTCAGTGCTATAAAAAACTGTCCTTAATGATCTTTTAAATAATTGGTATTTTTGCAAATAGTGTACTTTTTATATGCCTCTTTCACATTAATAAAGTCAATGGCAGTCACCTTTGGACCATGTATAAGATTTTATCCACTTGAATATAAGTTATTGATTAAAAAAATAGATGCAATTATAATCTTCATCCATTCCTGCTTTGACAGTGTTTCACTCATTGATTTCACTTTTCCAACTATGATTTGAGTAAAGTTTATGAAATGTTGCAGAAAATAACTTATTGTCTGTGAAGTTTATTCAGGAATATGATTTTATTCACAACCTCAAACTCAAAATGTGGAGAAAGCCGAGCTGAGGCAAAAGTGCTATTTTTCCATGCTATCCAAGTTTCTCTAAACAAAAGAAAAAGAATGTCACCAACTGTTTTGCCAGAATTGTCTGTAATAGAGACAAATTCAGAAATATACGGAGCCTGATATTGGCATAGTTTGAGTGGAAGTTATGATACCACAATTATAATATACATTTCTTAATCTCCTGAGAAATTTTCTATCTAAATGAGTTGATCAATATCCAAAGGAGTACTAGGGTTAAGACTGTCTATGAAAAATCTCCTTACAGAGAAGTTTAATAGTGTATGTGATATGCTAAACATAGTAGAATTTAAGAGATTTTAATTACCAATGCTAATGACTATTTGTGTTGAATACATAAATGCTTGATTTTCAGAAACACAGTAGAAAAATGTATTGGTTTGTAAAAAAATAAATAAATAAAAGAAGTATAGCTTCATACAACATTTACTCCTCTCACTTTAAAATTTCCATCAAAATATTGCGAAAGAATGAAAACATCTTCTAAACATCTATCCCAGGGCACCTGGGTGGCTCAGTCGGTTAAGCGTCCAACTCTTGATTTTGGCTCAGGTCATGATCACACAGTTCATGAAATGGAGCCCGGTGTAGGGCTCTGTGCTGACAGTGGGGAGCCTGCTTGAGATTCTCCCTCTCCTCTTTCTCTGCCCCTCCCCCTACTTGTGCTCTTGCTATGTGTTTGCGCGCACTCTCTCTCTCTCTCAAAATAAATAAACATTTAAAAAAGAATACAAAATAAAAATAAAAATCTGTCCCAATTTTAAAAGTGAGAATTTCTCCCTGAAAAATGGTACATTGTATTAGTTTTCTTTTTGCTTTTGTAATAAATGACCACAATTTAGTGAATTGAAGCCACAATTTAGTGATTTACAACAACACACATTTATTGTTCTAGTTCTAAAGGTTGGAAGTCTGACAAAGGGCTCACTGGACTAAAAGTGAGTATCGGTAAGCTCTAGGGGAGAATCCATTTCCTTGCCTTTTTTAGTTTCTAGAGGCTGCCTGCATTTCCTGGCCCCTCACACCCTTACTCCATATCTAGGCCAGCAAAGTCAATTCGTTCTGACTTTTCTTCCTGTGGTCACATCTCTTCTGACTACTTCCAGGGAAAGTTCTCTGTTTTAAAGGACTCTTGTGATTAGTAGGCCCACTCAGAAAATCCAGAATAATCTTTCCCTCTCAAGGCCCTTAACCTTTATCACATCTGCAAAATCTCTTTTGTCATGTGAAGTAACATTCAGTTTCCAGCTCTAGGGATTTGGATATTGATATCTTGGGCAGGGATATGAATTATTCTGCCTATCACACTGATGTTTAAGGCACTATAATTTTTATATGCATACTTTGGAAATAATATCTGGCAGGAAAATAAAGTCTTTCTAGATCTACAGGTATTAATGTGTGTGTGTGTGTGTGTATATATATATATATATATATATATATATATATGCATGCTTTGGAGGTTGACATAGAATTTAACCAAGATATATGCCTAATGTAGGAATTAAATGAAAAAAATTAATTAATTATATAGTTTTTTCTAAGCTCTTGCTCTCACTCCTACCAACTTTAGATTACAATTGGAGGACAAATATATCATCTAGATTAATTTAATTTTTTTACTTCTTAAATTATTTTCATTTTCTCTGCAACCCATTCATTTAATACAATTTCTTTTCAACAACATTAATGACTATAAACAGAAAAGCCTTATTTGGTTTTATAAATGAAGCAAAACAAATATAAATAACCTATTGTACTTGAAAGGATTTTCTCTTCTTAATTGAAAACAAACGGAACCTAAGCTAAATTAAATGAATGTTTAATCTTTCATTCCAACACAAAGGTTATTAGTTGGTGCAAGTGTGTACATAGTTATAAACAGAAGAAACAAGCAGTTGATTACTTTAACTTTGGAGAAGTCTAAGCTTAACAATTCGAAATGTCAATAAGAAGAAATAAAGAATTGCATTTTAAGCAGTTCAGAATATTTTAAAATGAACTTCTCAGTGTCTGCTTATGACTGTGTGGGTTTAGTAAAGAATGAGTATATTTGCTTGCGAAGAGCTCTTTATTTGAAACTTTTCTGAGGGTTTTTCTAAGAACATAAAGTGACTTTCTATTTAAATGAAACAAAATAGTACAGGGGATTGAGCTGCTTGCCAAGGACAATATGTTCATGCTATAATTCTTTTAAGAACTACCTTATTATTAGCTGTGACAAATTTCAGGGGCTATTAACTCAGGTTTTCACAACTGTGACTTCATTTTCCTATAACTGGATACATTTATTTCTCCACACCAACCCCAAATTTGCCAGAGGGTTAAACTTAACCCAAATCTAAGTGACTCACTTAGATTAAAATTTAAAATGTATTCGTTCTTTTACTTCCAGTGAAGACTAGGATATCTCTTTTATTCCTTCTCCACATAAGTATATATACATTTCAGGGTTTTACAAGCCTCAAGGAGAGGTGAATGATCCTTGCTTGTAAGGTCCATACTGAGGTCTGAGGCAGCTGTAACTCTCACAACTTGGACTTACCTAGAGGGCTCAAGTGAGATGCTCTGAACTTGCCTCTTCAGGTCCACCTTCCTAGGACCTTCATATAGCTGTCCATCACAAACTGCTGACCTTCTGCAACATCCTGGGAGCCTTCCCCTCTCCACCGTGCCACGTGTGAAGGACAGCAAAAGTTACCTCTCTTCTCAGTCCCGACACCCGTTGGCGTATTCTGTCCCCATTCTGAGGATTTGTATTCTTGGAACATTTTAAGTCCAATTCAAGAAGTTCTAGGCATGGCTCAAGAATATAACCACTGATTGTTGTGTTAGATATGTTAGATGTCAGTTCGAAATCTAATAAACACTAGAAAAATTTAAGTTGGCAGATATGATTAATGCAGAAATAAAATACTGAAGTGTATATATTAAATTAAGTTAAATATATGTGTTCATATATAGTATATCTTATTTCCAGAATCATCTGTGGCCAGAACATTATGCAGAAATCTGTAACAGAGGGACATAATAATGTTACAATGCAAATTTCCACTCTGTGATATGTCTTGGAACTGTCCTCCATTAGTTGGAACTGTCCTCCATTAGAACAAGGTTTGATGAATCTTTGACTTTCCTTTCTGCCATTCTGACTTCACTGTTTTAGTGTCTAATATTGTGCCTAAACTATATCAGGCATCAAAGATTATAAGGATGAATGATCTTATAAATAAAGTATGAATACATAAATAAATGAATAAGTAGGAAGAAAATAAAGTGTACTAATACTCTGTATTTAGGGATAATTAAAAAAATAGAGGTGATTTGCAAATAGTCTTGGAATAGAGAAATAAATACAATTGTAAAAATTTGCTGAATTTTGAATAAGAGAATGGAGTCAGACATTCCTTTCTGAAGGAGGTAGAATTTAAGTTGGATTGTCCCAAAGAATCAGGAAAATAAACGTTTAATAAACTATGGTCAAATCCAAATGTTTCAAAATGCTGCAAAGAGCCCAGGATAACAACACAGGCAAGTTGCAGAGTTGCTTTGGGAAAAGCTTTCTATTAAGGGTGCTTTTATTTCATTAATCTTATTTGCTGAGACATCTACCCAATTACAATGAAGAAGTGAGATTTTTGCCAGAGTCCTAGAAGTACTTTGCATTGATCTGACTCCAGCTGGAGTATGTGGTTCACTTCTAAACATTTCATTCAGGCAAACGGAAGAACATCAGAAGAGTGAGAAGGAATAGGAAACGCTGGCAAACAATGAAATTCAAGAAAGTTGCGAGAGGTTGAAAAGAAGCTTAATGGGGATTTGACAGCCATTTAAAAATATTTGAAGAGGTGTAGCGTAGAAACAGTTTATCAGACTTGTTGATCAATGGGTGCCGCAGGACAAGCAGTTGGTAATTTTAAGAAGGCAGATTCTAGCTAAAATTAGGTGGGTCTTTTCAAAAATTAGAATTGAACAATATAAGTGGAAGAAGCTGTGTTACAAAACATTAGATGCTTTAGGTAAAGGCTTGAAAACATCTATCAAAATGTTAAAGAAAGGATATTTGCATTGAGTAAAAATGGAAGTGGATGAGATCAGGCAGCTTTGAATTCTAAGATTCTACACATTCATTCTATAAAATTTCTTCAAAAGAAGGTTTTGATGAGCTTGTGTTGATGCTCAGCTATTTCACCAAATTTGGCCTCAGGTACTCTTCATTCAATGGAGGAGAGAATGGAGATATAAGAGAAAGTCTCCTCTGTATATCTCTGTCACTCTCACCACATATATTCTTTATAATAGAATCTCAAATTTGAAGCCCAGAGAAAACAGGTACACATAAATCAGGGATTTAGGGAGCTTGTGTTCAGAATTCAGATTTAATTCTTCTACAAGTTTCTAAAATAAGCTATTAATTCTGAGAAAGCAGAACAAAGTTAGAGTGTACACAATCTGATTACAAGTCTTACTGTAAAATTACAACACTCAATACAGTTTGCAATTAAAATAAAAATAGATATAAAAGTCAATGGACTAGGGAATCTAGAAATAGACATATATGCATATATATATACACATTATATATATATGTATATATATATATATATATATATACACACACACATATATCTCGCAAATTTATTTTTTATAAAGATGTCAAAGGAATTCAATGAAGAAGAGAGTCCAAATAGTGCTAGTGCTTGAACACTTGGGCATTCATTAAAAACAAACAAACAAAATACCAAACAAAATCCCTTTATCCTTTAACATCATAAACAGAAATGAACTTGAAACAAAAAAGCTAAATTTATAAGCTACAACTATAAAGCTACTAGAGGAAATTATAGCAGAACATTTTGTGACCTATAAGTAGACAAACACTTCCTAGATAGGATACAAAAAGACCAAACCACAAAATAAAAAAAAAAATGGATAAATTGAACTTCATTAAAACTAAAATCTATTCTTCTAAAGATACTACTAAGAAAATGAAAAGACAAATCATAGACTTGGATGAAATATTTGCATAACACATGATAAATAAATTGCATTAAAAATATATAAAGCTCTTTTACAACTTAACAATAAAAGATAAATAATCCAATTAAGTAATGGGCAAAAGATCTGAATGGACACTTTATCACAGAAACTATATGTTGGCAAATAAACCCATAAAAAGATGTTCAGAATCATTAAATTTCAGGGAAATGCAAAGTTAAACCACAATAGCTTGGCACTTCTTACTTATTAAATGGAAACACGCACACACACACACACACACACACACACACACACACACACAATCCCTGACTCTACAAAGCACTAGAGAGGATTAAAAGCAAATGGAGCTCTCTGATACTTCTGGTGGTAATGAAAAATTACAAAGCCACTTGAAAAATATTTGGAAGTATTTTATCTAGTTAAACATTTACTTATACAAGTCAGAAATCCCACTTTCTGGTATCTACCCAGGAAACATAAAAATATACACCTACACAAAGGCTTTGATCTGAATGTTTATAGTAGGTGTATTCATATTTGCCAGTGACATAAACAATTCAAATGTCCATCATCCAGAGGATGGATAAACATACAGTGATTTATCCATACAATGGAGTACTACTCATAAGGAAAAATAAATGAACTGTTAATACTTGCAAAGGCATGAATGGATTTCAAATGCTTTGTGCTAAATGAAAGAAGCTGCACCAAAAAAGCTATACACTAATGATTCCATTTATATGACACACTGGAAAATGCAAACTAGAGAATAAAAATCAAATAATGCTTGGGGTAGGAAAATAGAATGGAGGAAGAGAACTGACCACAATAGGCACAAAGAAACTTTTAGGTTTAACAGCTATATTCTCTATTTTGATTGTGGCAACATTCACATAGCCATATATGTTCATCAAAACTTGTCAATCTGAACTCTAAAAAATAATTCTACTGTATATAAATTATGTCTCAATAAACCTTTTTTTAAAAATAGCAATCATATAAAATACACACTATCTACACAAAAACGATTATTGATAAATATAAATATCTTATAATGAGCAACAATAGGCCAGAAGCAATAGAATAGTATCTTTAAGTGCTAAGGGACATGACAGCCTATAATTTTAATGACCACCTAAGCTCTTTCTAAGAAGAGGGGCACAATATTAACATCACCAAACAAATAGAAAAGGTAGCAAATAGAGCCCAAATCAAAGAACTATGAAAAAATGTGTTTCTGTAAGAAGAAAATTACATGCAAGAGAAAGGAGTCAGTTGCAAGATATACATAAAAAGAGTGCAGAAAGAGAACTTGGAATGACATTAAATATTGCCACAACGTGTAAGCATCATGAAGCTTAGTCGTAACAACTGGATTGTTTCTGATCCCTCCCTATGTATACCTTTGACATCAGAGATAGCCTTAAGTGCATGCACTTTAGATTTAATTCCTTATTTAAGAAATACACTGAATTTGTTGTCATTCACAGTTTATCCCAGTGATGTCATACTGTTCTACAATGAATTTTCTCTAATCATGTGCTTCTGTTCACCACAACCCTGCACACAGCAAACATCATCGCCAATTATCAGTACATTTTAAAGAGCTATTTACTCTCCAAGAATTTTAAAAAGATAATTTCATTTTCTTTTCCTGGCCTTCTTTCAGTGCCTCGTTCTCTCCAAGTGCATTCCAGCCTTAGGGCCTTTGCATTTGCTGTTCCCTGTGCCTAGAACACTGTTCCTTCAGAGTGTTATATGATTGGCCCCTTTGTGCCAGTCAGGTCCCAGTCTGACATCACCTCCTCAGAGAAGCCTCCCCCAACCACCGTGTTTAATGAAGCCCACACTGTTGTTTCCTACCACATACTGTGCTCACACTTTTCACTAGCCTAAATTTATCTTGTTATTTATTTGTTTATCTGTTTATTGTGTATGTCCCCCTTTTATCTCCAGGGTAAGCTCCATATGGGCATGAAGTTGCTTGCCTTAAAAAGATAATTTCTAATCAGAGACTTTTATTATATACTTTTATATTTAAAATGATTCATTTAATTTAAGCAAAACCTCATTTTCCAATAAAACTCTAAAAAGTTTACATTGGGGTAAAATTGACTAAGTATATGTTTTTTAAAAATGATTTTAAATGTGAAATTAACTTTTGAAATTTTACTATTTCTGTCATTTACAAACATAGACTAAAAGTGCTTTTGACATTTGAAAGCTGTCAGATTGTCTTATCCTGTTTTCTAGACAGATAAACACTACTTAGTTCATAACTATTGGAAGCTACATTTACAGCATTTATAGCACTGCACCAAACGCCTTTTCCTTCTCAAACAAAACCAAGATTTAAGTTTTAATGGGTGTCAAAGTCTGGTGATACAAAGAATATTATGACAGATTACTGTTCCCAATTCTTTACCCTTTCCTGTCTCCAAGCCCTATGCTACATCATTATATGATTCCTCCAACTACAAGTGGAATATGCTTTCTGTCCTTGGTGTTATTGGACTTGACCATGTCACTTTAGCCAATGAGATGTGGGCACATGTGCTCATTTCAAGCCTATGCTTTGACACATTGTAAGTTTCTGCTGAACCGTCCTACAATTCTGTCACAGCTAGTACACTGGGTCAGAGACGATAAGTCACACGGAGTGGATCTGGAATAACCTGAAGCTTAGAATCAAACCTGGCTAAACACAACCTGTATCTACCAACCCCAGCTGATCCATAGTTTAATGAGGTGGGAATAAATAATGACACTGAATTTAGAGATGGTTCATTATATAGCACTATTGTGTTAATAACTTACTGTTACAAACATTTATTAACAATTGTTGTAATGTAATAATCAAGTCCCAAATTCTTATATCTACTGATTTCTAATCCAGATCCTTTTGTATTTATCTCTTCCTACTTAAAGTTGAATACATAATTTTCTGTCATTTTTTGGTATATCTCTCTTGGGAAGAATAGTAGCAGACTAATTATCATTTAATAATTCTTAAAACCTTGACTGAGAGAAACGATGTTTATGGACATCTGGTTGAATGGTCTGCCACTCAAACCTTGTTCCAGGTATTCTAAATGACATCCAAAGAGTAGTAGGTCAGTATCAGACAAGAATATCCATCCAAAGACTTTGTGTTACTTATTGTCAAGAAGGCAAAATAATCTGGGAGATTTGCAAAATACAATTAACTGACTGCTTCTAATGGGCATATATATAAACCCAGAATAATGAACACATGTAAAATGGTGAACATTATAACTTCAGAATATGCATAATTAAAAAATAGAATATTTGTGAAAAATAATCATACTGCACCACAAAATAAGGCATAACAAATTTCAAAAAAAAGTATTATCATACAGATTATATTCCTTTCGCACAATAGTATTATTTGGAATAAGTGATAAAAAAGAAGCAGGGAGCGCTTGGGTGGCTCAGTCAGTTAAGCGTCTGACTTCAGCTCAGGTCATCTCAGGGTTCGGTTCGTGGGTTTGAACCCCGAGACTGGCTCTGTGCTGACAGCTCAGAGCCTGGAGCCTGCTTTGGATTCTGTGTCTCCCTCTCTCTCTGCCTCTTTCTCTCTCTCTCAAAAATAAATAAACATTAAAAAAAAAGCAGGAAAGCTCCATACAATTATTAAGTTCCTTAATTTCAAATAAATTAAGGGAGGAGGTATATATTATAATGAAAATTAGCAAATATATTTTTTAACGTTTATTTATTTTTGAGAGACAGAGACAGAACACAAACAGCAGAGGGGCAGAGAGAGAGGGAGACACAGAATTGGAAGCAGGCTGACAGCTCAGAGCCTGATGCAGGGATCAAAGTCAAGCTGCAAGATCATGACCTGAATCTAAGTGGGATGCTTCACCAACTGAGTCACCCAGGTGCCCCCAAATTTTTAGTAGTTACCAATAAACAATAATACATATGAAAAACTTTGATGGTACAGATGAACAGTACTTAAATGGAGCAATTTATGTCCTTTTTAATGGCTTATATTCAAAGGGAAGAAATATTTAAACCTAATAAACATCTATCTTGACTATAAAAAATAAACAGCAAAATAAAACCAAAAATATTGAATAATAAAGATAGAAGAAATTACTCAAAGGAAAAAAATACTACAGAGATGATCAACAAAGTGAAAAGTAAGTTCACTAAAAATGATCAATAAAATGATAACATTTTAGAAAATCCAAAGACAAAAAAAGCAAAATGGCAACTGGTTAGTAAGGTAAGAAAAACACTTGGCTATAGATGCCACTGGTGCTAAGATAAAATTTTATTATGAGTAACATTATGTGACCAATTTGAAAACTTGGAGAAATGGTAAAATTCACAGAAAAATAGAACATAAAGAATTTATTCCAGAAGAAATGTAATACCTGAATAATTCTAAAATATACTGAAAGGTTAATTTAAAATCTCTCCCAAAAGAAATATCCAAGTTCAGATGATTTTAAGTGAGTTGTAACCAAAATGAAAGAAACAGACTTCCAAGCTTACAAACTATTCCAGGTGATATAAAAAGGAGTCCACCTCAGCTTACAGAATAAAACCATCATAATTCAAACATCTTCAGGTCAGGAGGGGAAATAATAATTATTGGACAATCTCACTCAGAAGTATAGTTGCAGAGTCCAAACAAGTTTAGGAAATCAAATTCTGCTGTATATAGAAAACTAATACCCCTTAAGTACATGGAGTTTATTCCAAGAATGCAAGGTTGACTTTAATATCCGAAAATCAGTAAGTATAATTCATCATCTTAACAGATCGAAGGCAAAAATCAATGATATCAACAGTTCATAAAAGCAATGGATAAAATTGAACATTTATTCTTTGAACTTTAAGAATTCAAAGAGATTTTACTAACTTTAATGAAGATTATCTATAAGAATTTTCCTTAATTGCGAAGTGTTGAAAGAGCATTTTTTGGTAAAGAGTAAGGGGAGGGTGGTCACTATGCTGCCTTCCTTTCATATGGTATTTGATGCATTAGTTATAACTAGGGTAGGAGTTAGAGACAATATTTCCATAAGATTAACAAAATTCTCTATATTAATGGTCACTGATATTTTGTCTCATTTCTCTATCTGCTTTTCTCACTCTTTTTGTCTTTCTTACATTGGCCCCTTCTTCATCATATATTTTAAAGAATTTTGTCTATTTTATTAGATTTTCTAAGAAATAACTTTTGAATTTATTAAGTTGTTTACTTATTTGTTATATAGGTTTTCTGTATGTTTCCTAATATTTATTTCTGTGTTTATAAAATTTAAGACATTTAACATTTTAACATTTCTCAATTGGGTTTTGAGAAACATAATTATGAATGAAATAACAGAAGTCCTAAGAAAATATGTATAATTAGATACCACTTTTATAAAGTTCACAAACATTTAAAAATTTAAAAATACATTGGTTAGGCATACATATCTGTATATTACAAATACTGGTTTTAAAGTTTGAGAATTAGGGGCGCCTGGGTAGCTCAGTCAGTTAAGTGTTGGACTACGGCTCAGGTCATGATCTCAGTTTGTGAGTTTAAGCCCGCGTCGGGCTCTTGTGCTATCAGTTTAGAGCCTGGGGCCTGCTTCAGATTCTGTGTCTCCCTCTCTCTCTGCCCCTCGCCCACGAGCACCCTGTCTCTCAAAGAATGAATAAATGTTAAAAAAAAAAATTAAAGTTTAAGAATTATACAAAATTCAAGATTGTACTGCATTTGTTTACTTTTAAGATATTTTTAAGTTTTATTTTAGTCAAATCAATAATCTGTTTTATACATAAATTGCACGTTGTTATACTAAGTATGTGAAGTTAACTATATCTATTCAAACTTTACAACTCTATGACCAAGCATTTATATCCTTTATTTATTTATTCTACTTTAACATCTAAAACAATTGTGTTGGAATAGCCCATGATCATTATTTTGTGTTTATTCCTATGTATAAGTTTCTACCTTACATATCTAATAGTATAAAATTTTGTATATGCCTTATGTCCTCTTGTTTTGGGCCCTTATCAACATACAATGGTATAAGATGACATGCTTTCATGTAATAATTAATTGTTCAACATAATGCAGTGTGTTCAATTCTAAGAATATAGGACAACAATACTAGATATATACATTTGATAGAAACATTTAAACAAACAGATTGTGGGGATCATAGTCAATTATCTTCCATTATTAATTCTGATGAACTTCATATTATAACTGGCTCATAATACATACATAATATTCACATAGAAAAACCATATCTCTTTCAGGGAATCTGAGTCAAATATGACCTCTGTGGAGCACTTAAAAAAGTTACAGTAAAAGATATAGATCTCATATATGAGTCTAAAATCTTAAGCCACCGCAAATATTTTATAAAATGTTGTAATAATTGCTTCCTCATCTATGAAATAGTGTTTGAATCAGAATAATACCTAAAATCCCTGAGAGTTCTAATTATAGCTATTTATTGGCAGTTAAAGTTTAAAATAAGTCTCTAAAGAAATTTGTAGAAATTTGTTTTTTTTCAAGTGGATTTTCTTGGAATGTGCTTTCCAGACACTAAGAGAATAAGGCAGGGTAAGAGAGGAAACAGTCTGAAGAATAAAGGTATGAGCTATTTACCGAGATCTCATCAATCCACACTGCTTATTATAGAATATCAGGTGCAAGACTCAATCTCCTGTCTTTAATAAGATGAAATGATTTCATTACGACAGCTAATACAAGCCACATAAGGCATAGACTGCAAAGTTTTTGGTTGCTTTACTTAGCTAAGAGGATGCAGCCAGAATCAAGAAATACTGTTTTGATCTGTCCCCATTATAAACCAACCTGTTAATTTATTATAGAACAGTAGGCTTACAGGGAGTTCATGTCCAAGGTTGAACTCTTCAAAAGTTCTCATTCATTTCAAGAGGATGCAGTGCTTATTTCAAGTTACAACAGGCAAGGGGATATGATTGAAACAAATGGCCTCTCTAAAGAAGTTTTCCAACTAAAATCTATCCAGTAAGATTGAACAGTTCCAGAACACAGTGCCTTCTTGGGTACTATCATTATCATCTTACAGGGATAAAAATAAATTATACCATTTTTTCAATCCCTTACTACCTGTCTGTACAAGCAGACAAGAATCAATTCTATTGATTGTTGATGCTGGATACTTCTCTTTTTTTTAATTAAAAAATTTTAACATTTATTTATTTTTTGAGAGACAGGGAGACAGAGTATGAGCAGGGGAGAGCCAGTGAGAGAGGGAGTCACAGAATCTTAAGCAGGATCCAGGCCCTGAGCTGTCAGCACACAGCCCAATGTGGGGCTCTAACCCACAAACCATAAAATCATGACATGAGCCGAAGTCGTACGCTCAACTGACTGAGCCACCCAGGTGCCCCTCTTTTGTTTTAAGGTTATTTATTTATTTTGAGAGGGAGAGCAGTTGTGCATGCAAGAAGGGTCCTAGGGAGGGGCAGGGTGGGAATCCCCAGCAGGCTCCACACTGTCAGCTTAGAACGCCACATGGGGCTCAATCCCACAAACTGTGAGATCATGATCTGAGCTGAAATCAAGAACTGAACACAACTGGCTGAGCCATCAGGCATCTCTGATTCTGGATTCTTCTGTTTTCAAAGCTAATTGTTCTCTGAAAAGTAGAGATGAAGGCCAAGGGCAAGGGGGGGAGAAAAGAATGTGAAATTGGGGCCTGTAGATATTAGGACTCTTATCGTATGTGGCCAACTGTATGTATGTAGGTAAAGTTTTGACTATTCTAAAAATCTTTCAACAAAACTGACAGCATATAGAGATACACATGACTTAATAAACTCTTTGATGCTGAATCTATCAAAAGACATAAAATGGAAATCTTCCCCTGCTTTCAGTGACCTAACTTGATGGCAGAATTAAAGTCATAAAAATATATAAAGCTAAATATAATTGGAACACCTGGGTGGAAAAATGTTTATAAATGGCATTGCTGCCTTAACTCTAACAACATGAGTACAAATACTATAATCATGTTCAGTGGTAATATGGAACCATATGTGGTGAAATAAAATACAGGACAAATATACAAACACATCTGCTGCTACAGATTTTCAGCCTGTTACACTCATAGATGTCTGTTTGGGGTCTGACTCTGACTGTATCCCACTGTTTTATGTATTTTTCTGTAATTTTATGACATTAGCAGGGCCAACTTATAGAACTCGGCTAAAAGTTCATTCTTTTCTCAACTTTTAGAGTGTTGGGATTGTAACGCTCTTCTTCTGAATGAGCAACCTTCAAAAACAGTTTTGGCACCATGGTAGGCACTTAGCTAATTGTTTTAAAGTCCTTTACTTGTCAGGCTAGTGTCTGAGCTTCCTCATGGAAAATTCCATGTTTCTTTATGTCTTACACTTTTATTCCTTGAATTCAGGTACTTTAGATAATCTCTGGATATTTAGAGCATCCCTGGATACAAACTCCTCCACTCTAGAGCTTATTGCTAAGTAGTGACCTCACTAGATTGGTTTAATGAACTCTATTTCTCCCACAGCCTCCAATGTTGTTCCTCAGACAGCACCACCTTGGGTGTGTGAACATACTTGTTGACCAACCGGAATGGCTATAATTTGCCAGATTCTTTCTGACTAGCTTTCTTTGATTTTCCTGCTAAGCTTCTGGCTGGTCTTCCATCTTATGGAACCCAAACGATAGCTTCTACTAATTGGTATATCGTCTCTCTATAGTGTTTGACAATGCGCTGGAGTTA